>NC_133151.1:18646749-18739249 GCF_048418815.1 Hemitrygon akajei | reverse complement strand
TGGGGGGGGAGAAAAATGAAGACTTATAGTAATTCTTTTGCCGTGCACCATACTGCTGCCGCAAAACGATAAGTTTTCCGTAGGTTAGTAACGAACTTGATGGGCTGAAGAGCCTGTTTGGAAGAACCTCCTCTCTGTCTTTTATTTTCCGAAGTCTCGCTCACCCAGCCCTCCACACAGAACCTGTTTTCCCACTGATCTGTTGCCGTCAGCGACTTTGAATACGTTAACAGTGGGTCCCTTCTGACTCATCTCTATAAATAAGTTCCAAGCAAGAAGCCTGAGGCACAGTACCAGTTACAGCTTGCTAACTTTGAAAATAACCTATCGATCTCTACTTTCCGTGGAGCAGCCCTCTATCTACAGCCCTGCGTTATTCTCAACTCCACCTTTGGTCTAAGTATACAGTGGATTACAGTTAATCGGGACACACTGGGCCCAGTACATTTTGGCCCAATAAAATGGCTGCCCAAGTTGGCGGAAGTTTCATGAAATAGTTAAAAATATATTAAAAGAAAACAGACTACCATTTAAATGAGAAGCTAATTCTGTATTAAAATGAAATACAGAATAAATTAGAACACTACCGGTAATGCTTACACTACTATAAAACTGTTTTGTTGTAGTTCCTCTCCGTGCCTTGTGGCGGGTTGGCTGGCAACCTTGCAATTTCTTTAGCATTTGGTCTGTTTTTCTGAGGCTGAGTCGCTAGCTCGATGCTCAACCCAGCACGGATGGCAAGCGTGCACGGAGCCGGATGGATTCGAACCCGGGACCCGCTCGCCTCGAAGTCCGGTGCGGGTGCCACTGCTCCACTCGCGGCTTGAAACTGTGTTCCTAATAGTTATTGACAGAGGATTTCATCCATGTACGCTGCCCTGTTCTTTCGATTGACTGTAAATGAACAAAATCAGTGCAGATACCTAGTGTAAATAATGGACTACTCTCGCACAATGCTGTCAACAATTTCATCTTCCAAATCTTCATCATCATTGAAACATTCAAGGTGATTGTCGATACCTTCAAATTCTTCGTAGTCCCTAACTTGTTGAAGCAGTGAACTCATTTCTAACTTGTTGAAGTAATAAAATTGTTTCGTTTTCACTCCCGGCCATTCCTGAAATTTCTTAGCCTGAATGCTTGAAACCACAGCGAGCGAAACAGTTCTGAAGTGTCCTACTGCTTATCTCTCTCCAACTATCGATGGCAAAGATCACTGCTGTCTGAACGCAAGCACCCGCTACTGATTCTACTTAGAAACCGTTCGCTCTAACCACGGTGTCGCCACCACAAGTTCACGCGGCTGATGCTAGTTAGAAACTGTTCAGCAATGCTCTCCTGTCACACTTAAGTGGCATAGCATCCCACATAAACAAAGGAAATCCTGGCTATTTCTCAATTAGTTTTTGTTCTTTAAGAGTTGTCCCAAATAAGCGGCTATCCTGATTATCCAATGGTCCAATTATTCACTGTATTACATCTACCAGCTCTCCTTTATTCATCCTGCTGTTACATCCTCAAACTTAAGACCAGTAGGAGCAGATTTAGGCCATCTGGCCCATCGAGTCTGCTCCGCCATTCAATCATGGCTGATCCTTTTTTCCCCCTCCTCAGCCCCCTTCCCCGGCCTTCTCCCTGTAACCTTTGATGCCGTGTCCAATCAAGAGCCAATTAATCTTTGCCTTAAACACACCCAACGACCTGGCCTCCACAGCTGCACGCGGCAACAAATTCCACAAATTCACCACCCTCTGGCTGAAGAAATTTCTCGGCATCTCTGTTTTGAATGGATGCCCCTCTCGTCCTAGACTCCCCCACCATGGGAAACATCCTTTCCACATCTAGGCCTTTCAGCAACTGAAAGTTTGCAATGAGATTCCCCCCCCCACCCCATCCTTCTAAGTTCCAGTGAGTACAGACCCAGAGCCAACAAACGCTCCTCGTATGATACCCCTTTCAATTGGATAACCCTCTCCAATGCCGGCACATTTTTTCTTAGATGAGGTCACCCACTGACTAGACCCTTGTTATTGATTGATTGTAGAGATAACAGACCCTTCTTGGCCCAACGAGCCTGCTCCTCCCATGAGGCCGTTTGAGCTACTAATCCGCACATCTTTGGAACGTGGGAGGAAACCCAGGCTCTGGAGTCAAGTTGTCCGAGGGTAGGCAAGGGTGCCAGGCTTACCCCATTGGGAAGGAATAGTAAACCAGATACGTACTTACTGAAAGCTGGCAGCTTGTGGACCCTATAACATCCAAATTTGTTTAAATACTTGAATTTTAAATTCCCCAGGTCTGAACCTGAATGGGCCGCCAATGGGTGATGCTGTTACTGTGCAGGTGGCGCGTGGCCAAGTGGTTAAGGCGTCGGACTAGTGATCTGAAGGTCACGAGTTCGAGCCCCGGCCGAGGCAGTGTGTTGTGTCCTTGAGCAAGGCACTTAACCGCACACTGCTCCAGTCCACCCAGCTGAGAATGTGTACGGGCAAAATGCTGGGGGTTAACCTCGCGATAGACTGGCGCCCTATCTGGGGTGGGGGGGGGGGGGGAGAGTCTCATACTCTCAGTCGCTTCACGATATTACTCCAAAGTAAATGGCAGGATACTTGGGAGTGTGGAGGAGCAGAGGGATCTGGGGGTGCATGTCCACAGATCCCTGAAAGTTGCCTCACAGGTAGATAGGGTAGTTAAGAAAGCTTATGGAGTGTTAGCTTTCATAAGTCGAGGGATAGAGTTTGAAAGTCGTGAGGTAATGATGCAGCTCTATAAAACTCTGGTTAGGCCACACTTGGAGTACTGTGTCCAGTTCTGGTCGCCTCACTATAGGAAGGATGTGGAAGCATTGGAAAGGGTACAGAGGAGATTTACCAGGATGCTGCCTGGTTTAGAGAGTATGGATTATGATCAGAGATTAAGGGAGCTAGGGCTTTACTCTTTGGAGAGAAGGAGGATGAGAGGAGACATGATAGAGGTGTACAAGATATTAAGAGGAATAGACAGAGTGGACAGCCAGTGCCTCTTCCCCAGGGCACCACTGCTCAGTACAAGAGGACGTGGCTTTAAGGTAATGGGAGGGAAGTTCAAGGGGGATATTAGAGGAAGGTTTTTCACTCAGAGAGTGGTTGGTGCGTGGAATGCACTGCCTGAGTCAGTGGTGGAGGCAGATACACTAGTGAAGTTTAAGAGACTACTAGACAGGTATATGGAGGAATTTAAGGTGGGGGGGTTATATGGGAGGCAGGGTTTAAGGGTCGGCACAACATTGTGGGCCGAAGGGCCTGTACTGTGCTGTATTGTTCTATGTTTCTATTTTCTAAACCGGCATAAGTGCTGGCCTGACGAGCCTATGAGGCTCGGGACAGGTTTTAACTTTAACTTTATTACAGCGCAGGCGACCCGGGTTCGATTCCCGCCCCTGCTTGTGAGGAGGTTTTCTCCGGGTGCTGTAGTTTCCTCCCAATGGCGTTAGTACTAGACATAATCAAACGTAGTGGTAACCACGCCTCTCAGCAAACCCGATTTAACCCCAGCCTAATCACGGGACCATTTACACTGAGCAATTATCCTACCAACTGGCACGACTCTGGACTGTGGGGGGAAACCGGAGCACCCGGAGGATCTTAAGAGCAGAATTAGGCCACTCAGCCCATCGAGTCTGCTCTGCTATTCGATCATGACCGATCCGTCTTCCCTCCCAAACCCCGTGTTCCTGCGTTCAAACTTGATTGGATTTGGTTGATGAATATTACAGGTAGGGAGATACAGTGCAAAGCTTGTCTTGCTCGCTGTTCACAGAGATCAGATCGTTACACAGTGCATGGAGGTCGAACAAGGTAAAACAATAACAGAATGCAGAATAAAGGGTACAGAGGAGATTTACCAGGATGCTGCCTGGTTTAGAGAGTACAGAGGAAGTGAAGTGCCGGTAGACAACAAGGTGCAAGATTGTAACGGGGTAGATTGTGAGGTCAAGAGCCCATCTTTTCAGACAAGAGGTCCAGTCAAGAGTCTGATAACGTCGTGGTAGACTCTGTCCTTGAACCTGGTGGGACAAGATTTCAGGTTTTTGTAGCTTCTGCCCAATACCAGATCGGTGTCCAGGGTGAGTGGGGAGGGGGGGTCTTTGGTTACACTGGCTGCTTCACTGAGACGGTGAGGAGTGTAGACAGTCCGCGGAGGGGAGGCTGGTTTCCGTGACCGTGCCCACGACTCTCCGCGGTCTCTCGCAGTGACGGGCCGAGCCGGGATGCATCCGGAGAGGATGCTCTCTGATCAAAGGGGACTCTGCCATGCTCCACAGCAGGACCGGGCCACGGTACAAGTTGGGTCACGCCAAAGGGGTGGGGGAGAGCAGTCAGAGGTCTTCCATAGCAGCAGCTCAGAGCTCGGGCGGCTGTGGAACCGGCCCGACCGGAGCCGAAACCAACTGCTCAACAGTCGGCTTCGATCGACTAAGATAAAGGAGGACAGTGGAGAAGGCATCAGGAAATGGGCCAAGACGGGGGTAAATGAGGGCCAGACATCACAGTGAGGAGGGAGCTGTGCGCTGAGGAAGGGGCGGTGAGGAGGGAACTTCACACTGTGGGAGGGGGTGGCGAGGAGGGTGTGTCACACTGAAGGAGTCAGTGAGGAGGGAGTGTCACACTGTGGGAAGGGCGGAGGTGGGAGGGGCGGTGAGGAGGGTGTGTCACATTGTGGGGGGGCGGTGAGGAGGGACTGTCACACTGTGGGAGGGGTGGAGGAGGGAGGGTCACACTGTGGGGGGGCAGTGAGGAGGGACTGTCACACTGTGGGAAGGGCGGAGGTGGGAGGGGCGGTGAGGAGGGAGTTACTCTGTGGGAGGGGCAGTAAGGGGTCACTATAACAAGGCCCTCCTCCTGTCTCAGTTGCTGGTGACAGCCTGTGGTAGTTCATAAAATATAAAAGGGCAGGCATAAAAAGCAAGTGTTTGCCGAGGTAGGTTCCAGCAGTCATGAGGATGTTCCAAGATAGCAGTAAATGTACATCAAAATGAAGAATCTGTATATAATAAGGACCTGCCCTCTGCTGAATTACCCCGGAGGCCTCTCCCTGTGAATGTGTTGATGGACATTGAGTGTGTGGCTGGAGGAGTTTTGCTTGTTCTCTGCCTCCCGTCCTCCGATTGCATCTCCTTTCAGATGCTGCCTGAACTGTTGGCATTCATTTACGTGTTCCCGCCCGCCGGGCCCAACGGACGATTCAGCCACTTCAGATAACCTGCCACTCCAGTTTGTGAAAGAAGCGGCCAGTTCTGAAATTGGGCAAAGTGAGCGTAAGCTTAACTCTTCCTGTCCCCGCAGATGCTGCCTGGCCACCCGAGAACGCTAACTTCCTCTTCTATCTCAGGTTTTTGTAAAGCAACAGGTTATTTTTTTCCGTAGGGCCGCATGATTCTGGCTTATTTATTTAGTTCATCTCTGGATTCCCAGTGAAAACAATTCCAGCCCGGCTACTCCCATCCTGAGTCCTGGCAACTTCCTCGTAAATCTCCTCTGCATCCTTTCCGGCCTAGTGGCATCTTTTTACCTACGGCAGGGTGACTAAAATCTCTCCAAGCACGAGAGGTTCTGCGACGCTGGAGATCCAGAGCAACACACACACACACACACAAAATGCTGGAGGAACTCAGCAGGTCAGACAGCATCAATGGAAACAAATAAACACTCGATGTTTTGGGCCAAGACCCTTCCTCAGGTCTGAGAAGGAAGGGGGAAGGCACCAAAATTAAAAGATGTGGGGAAGGGAAAGAGGCTAGCTAGACAGGTGAAGCCAAGGGGAAAGGTCAAGGGCTGGAGAAGAAGGAATCTGATTGGAGAGGGGAGTGGACCACAGCAGAAAGGGAAGAAGCAGGGGAGGTGATAGGCAGATGAGAAGAGGAAAGAGGCCAGGATGGGGAATAGAAGAAGAGGGGAGAGGGAAAGCATTTTTTTGTAACTGGAAGGAGAAATCGATGTTCATGTCTTCAAGTTGGAGGCTACCCTAGTGCAATATAAAGAGTTGCTCCTCCACTCTAAGGGTGGCCTCATCCTGCCACAAGAAAAGGCCGTGGACCGACATGTCGGAGTGAGACTGGGAATGGGAATTAAAATGTTGGGCAGATGGAATGGAGACACTAGACAAAGTGGCCCCCAAACTTCCAACAGGTCTCACTGTTGTAGAGCAGGCCACAACAGGAGCACCGCATACGGTTGACGAACCCAGCAGTTTCGTAGGTGGTGGCCATCGATTTTCTGCTAGCCTCCTCAGGACTGAGAACATCTTCAAGGAGCCACGCCTCAAGAAGGCAGCGTCCATCATTAAGGACCTCCATCACCCAGGACACCCTCTTCTCAGTGCTACCATCAGGGAGGAGGTACAGGAGCCTGAAGACACACACTCAGTGATTCAGGAACATCCTCTTCCCCTCTGCCATCAGGGAGGAGGTACAGGAGCCTGAAGACACACACTCAACGATTCAGGAACAGCTTCTTCCCCTCTGCCATCAGGGAGGAGGTACAGGAGCCTGAAGACACACACTCAGCGATTCAGGAACAGCTTCTTCCCCTCTGCCATCAGGGAGGAGGTACAGGAGCCTGAAGACACACACTCAGTGATTCAGGAACAGCCTCTTCCCCTCTGCCATCAGGGAGGAGGTACAGGAGCCTGAAGACACACACTCAGTGATTCAGGAACAGCTTCTTCCCCTCTGCCATCAGGGAGGAGGTACAGGAGCCTGAAGACACACACTCAGTGATTCAGGAACAGCCTCTTCCCCTCTGCCATCAGGGAGGAGGTACAGGAGCCTGAAGACACACACTCAATGATTCAGGAACAGCTTCTTCCCCTCTGCCATCAGGGAGGAGGTACAGGAGCCTGAAGACACACACTCAATGATTCAGGAACAGCTTCTTCCCCTCTGCCATCAGGGAGGAGGTACAGGAGCCTGAAGACACACACTCAGTGATTCAGGAACAGCCTCTTCCCCTCTGCCATCAGGGAGGAGGTACAGGAGCCTGAAGACACACACTCAATGATTCAGGAACAGCTTCTTCCCCTCTGCCATCAGGGAGGAGGTACAGGAGCCTGAAGACACACACTCAATGATTCAGGAACAGCTTCTTCCCCTCTGCCATCAGGGAGGAGGTACAGGAGCCTGAAGACACACACTCAGTGATTCAGGAACAGCTTCTTCCCCTCTGCCATCAGGGAGGAGGTACAGGAGCCTGAAGACAAACACTCAACGATTCAGGAACAGCTTCTTCCCCTCTGCCATCCGATTTCTGAATGGACATTGAACCCATGAACACCACCTCACTACTTTTTTTTTGCTCTCTTTTAGTACTGCTTACTTAATTTTTTAGGGTGGCAGGGTGAAGATACGTCTCTACCAAAGGAGGTGTAAGGTGCTCCTTCCCTCCGCTAGCCTGCAGGTCACCCTTGGACAAGGTGTAGCTCCTGCTTAGCCCCCGATCAGGGTCACGTGAAGCCACAGGAGCAGGTGGTGGATGTTGGATGAGGAGCCGGTGCATATCACAAGTCCTGATTATGCGACACTGACAATCTCTGAAGAGTATTGATAATGGCTGGGGGTCACCCATCTTGTCAAGACACCCTGCCTAGAAGAAGACAGTGGCAAAACCACTTCTGTAGAAAAATTTGCCAAGAACAATTCATGGTCGAAGACCATATTCACCCTTGTTATTCGACACGGCACATAATGATGATGTCATACGACATGGCACATAATGATGATGTCTATATATACAATATTTCTTATTTCGATTTATAATTTTAGTTATTATGTATTGCTGCTGCAAAACAACAAATTTCATGCCGTTTGCCGGTGATATTAAGCCTAATTCTGTTGTGTTATTCACACCCGCTCTCAGTCTCCACCCGATCACAGACATCCTCTTTTTAGTCCTCCGCCCTTCCCTCTTTTCTGCAGATGAATACGTTGCTAAATCTTACGACTTCATACATCTGAAACGTTAACCGTTTCTCTCCCCGGAGCTGCTGCCTCACCAGCGGAGTGTTTTGGTAATGACTTCAAAGGTTCAATTTACCATTGGAGAATGTGTACAGTGTACAACCTGAAATTCTTACTTGTCACAGACATCCTCCTCCCCCGCTTGTTCCGGCAGAAAGCATCAACCCCCTCCCCACCACCAAACAAGCTATAGCAAAGCCCCCCAAAGAACCCATCAAAAAAACCACTGTTCATTCCAACAGTTTGGCCTGCCACGCGCTCTCTCACTGACAGGAGAGAGAGGGGCATCATCCTTTCCACAGCGAGAGGGGAGAAATATCAGCTCGCTGTTTCGATGTTACAGTCTGCTGCGTCGTTTTTGCTTTGAGTTCCTCTGACTCGAGAATCGGCACCGGACTCGCCAGACGGTGAGAGATTACTCCAGTGCAGAGGCCTCCGGCAGCCGCAGCCCTTGTTCCGGCCTCCCGCGCAGCTTCAGTCGGCGACGCTGGCCAGGAATCGGGTCGTCCGCAGCCCCGAAGGCGCACCTCCTCCGCGCCGCTCCTGGAGACGCCGAAGCGCAGGCCGCTCGGCAGGTTCTGGAGAGCCCGTGAAGAACCGCGGTTTGAGTGCAGCTGTCGATCGCGGACTCTGACGGGACCCCCCAGCCACCTCGAAGAGAGTGGAAAAGAGACATTGAAGAGAAGAATATGAACTGTTTCGCGGGTGAACTGGAAGAAAGTCAAGGTTGAGTTTATTGTCGTGTGCACAAGTACACGTGCGCACGAGCGTAGTGTAACTCTTTCCAGCGCCAGCAATCAGGGGTTCAGTTCCCGCTGCTGACTGTGAGGAGTTTGCACGTTCTCCCTGTGACCACTGGGTTTCCTCCAGATGCTCCGGTTTCCTCCCACAGTCCAAAGACGTACCGGTTAGAGTCAGTGAGTTGTGGGATTGCGATGTCAGTGCCTGTTGGTCATTCATTCAAGCAACGCATTTCACCGTATGTTTCGGTCTACCTGTCATAAATGACGCTGATCTTACACCTGAAGCTGACTTGCGGCAGCGTCGCGGCCGGGGCGTGACAGGTTACGGGAAGAAGGCAGGAGAACGGGGTGGGGGGGGGGGGGGCGCTGAGAGGGAAGTGGACCTGCCGTGACGAGATGGGGAAGCAGACTCGACGGGCCGAATGGCCTGATTCTGGTCTGATGTCTTACGGTGGCACCGC
This sequence comes from Hemitrygon akajei, assembly GCF_048418815.1. Taxonomy (NCBI): domain Eukaryota; kingdom Metazoa; phylum Chordata; class Chondrichthyes; order Myliobatiformes; family Dasyatidae; genus Hemitrygon; species Hemitrygon akajei. The sequence continues at coordinate 18,730,052 of NC_133151.1, read as the reverse complement.
AAAAGTTAGTGGCCAGTCAGAGGATCAGCAAGCTTCTGAAAACAAACTGGAGGCGACTAGACATGTCATAAGGGGAGAAAAGATGAAATATAAGGGGGCTAACGGATAAGATCAAAGGGGATAGATAGATAGATAGATAGATAGATACTTTATTCATCCCCATGGGGAAATTCAACTTTTTTTTCCAATGTCCCATACACTTGTTGTATCAAAACTAATTACATATAATACTTAACTCAGTAAAAAATATGATATGCATCTAAATCACTATCTCAAAAAGCATTAATAATAGCTTTTAAAAAGTTCTTAAGTCCTGGCGGTTGAATTGTAAAGCCTAATGGCATTGGGGAGTATTGACCTCTTCATCCTGTCTGAGGAGCATTGCATCGATAGTAACCTGTCGCTGAAACTGCTTCTCTGTCTCTGGATGGTGCTATGTAGAGGATGTTCAGAGTTTTCCATAATTGACCGTAGCCTACTCAGCGCCCTTCGCTCAGCTACCGATGTTAAACTCTCCAGTACTTTGCCCACGACAGAGCCCGCCTTCCTTACCAGCAGAGCAAAAGAGAGTCACGCCTCATTCTTCTGAATTCCAGTGAGCACAGGCCCAAAGCCATCAAACGCTCTTCATCTGACAAGCCATTCATTCCTGGAATCATTTTGGTGAACCTCCTTTGAACCCTCTCCAGTTCCAGCACATCTTTTTTAAGTTAAGGGGCCCAAAGGTGCATAACCGTACACTTCACAACACAGTATTCCATCTGCCATTTCTTTGCCCATTCCCCCAATCTATCTAGGTCCTTCTGTAGCCTCTCTACTTCCTCAAATTTACTTGCCCCTCCACCTATCTTCATGTCGTCTGCAAACTTTGCAACCAAGCCATCAATTCCTTCATCCAGATCAATGGCACACAGCATAAAAACAACCGGTCCCAACACAGATCCCTGCGGGACACTGACAGCCAACTGGAAAAAGCTTCCTTTATTCCCGCTCTTTGTCCCCCAAAGCCTCATCCTTGAAATTACAAGCAGGAGTCGATTATTAAGGATGAGGTTTCAGGGGACTTGGAGGCACGTGATAAAATAGGCCGCAGTCAGCATGGTTTCCTCAATGGAGACTCTTGCCTGAAAAGTCTGCTGGAATTCTTTCAAGAAATAACAGGCAGGATGGACAAAGGAGAATTGGTGGATGTTGTGTACTTGGATTTTCAGAAGGCCTTTGACAAGGTGCCACACATGAGGCTGCCTAACAAGCTACAAGCCCGTGGTTACAGGAAAGATTCTACCATGGATAAAGCAGTGGCTGATTGGCAGGGGGCAAAGAGTGGGAATAAAGGGAGCCTTTTCTGGTTGGCAGCAAGTAGTTAGTGGTGTTCCGCAGGGGTTTGTGTTGGGATCACATCTTTTTACATTATATGTCAGTGACTTGGATGACGGAATTGACAGCTTTGTGGCCGAGTTGGGAGACGATACACAGACAATAGGTGGAGGGGCAGGTAGTGTCGAGGAAGTGGGGAGTCTGCAGAGGGACTTGGACAAATTGGGACAATGAGTGAAGGAATGGGAGATGGAATCTGGTGTCGGGCAGTGTATGGTCATGTACTTTGGTAGAAGGAATAAAGGTGTAGACTATTTTCTAAACCGGGAGAAAGTTCAAAAATCCAAGGTGCAAAGGGACTTGGGGAGTCTTTGTGCAGGATTCCCTAAAGAATTAATTTGCGGGTTGAGTCAGTGATGACCAGAGGTTGGAGAAATCGAGGTTCGTGCCATCAGCTTTGAGGCTACTCAGAGAGAATATGAAGTGTTGCTCCTCCAGGCTGAGTTTGGCCAGCGGGGGGCTTTCCTGCAGAGATTGAGGGAGGTGCCACATAACGCCATGTTGTATGTCCACTCTCTCCTGCTCGTTGTCAATGGCATCGCAGGGCAACACAGCAGGGATGCAGAGCCTTAGGTCCAAACATCGATACTGACCAGCTAGTCCCAGTTCCTGAGGATCGACCCCCTATCCCTGCAAGTCCCACCCTGCTATATACCTATCAGAACTCAAATGATGCATTCCACAGTATGTATACGACAAATAAAGATCATCTTTAATTTTTAATTTCTTAAAATGACACTGTCGTACCTGGCTCAACCACTTCCTCTGGCAGCTTGTTCCTCTGGGTGGAAAAGTTCCCCTTTAAATCTCTCCCCTCCCACCCTTAATCTACGCTCCCTGGTTTTGGACCCCACAACCCTGGGGACAAGGCTGTTACAGTCCAACTTATCTCGGCCTCTTCTAACTTGTATGAGGCTGTTGAGGGTCTTTCTGTGTGAAGGTCAGTGGGGGTCAGCAGAGAAGGCGATGGTCACCACGTCAAGTTCAAGTTGCTAATTATCATTTATCTGTACACACATATACCGCCTGTTGTCGCGTGAACGAAGTACTGGTGGATCTGAAGTAGTGTCTTTACTCGACAAAATGAGGCACAGCCGGCTTCATAATGAGACCTATTTCAGTGGAAGAAGGCCTGCCTGACCCAACAAAGGGCAATTCCATATTTACAATGCTTCCTTTGAACTACACACCAACCCGTTCGCACCTGCACTACAGACCCCCAGATGACAAATTCAATCACCATCATCTGGTCTTCCAATTAACTCTTAGGAGACCACCGCTCGGAGCTACAGTTTAGACGCAGTGGTGTCAGCACTGAACTTTGAGTCGAGTGGTTCCGGGTTCGGATCCCGCCGGCTCCTTGCACGCTCCCTGTCCGTTGAGCGTCGAGCCAGAAATTCGGCCTCGTTAAAAAGAAACAGACAAATGCTACGGAGATGGCAGAAGTGGCACGAGAAGGAAAACCAGCAACAGTTTAGATTCAATTAACCGGTCAGTTACCGAGGTTATTTGCTATGAGCTCTAGCACTAAGAACAAAGTTCTTCCGAACTAAGATGCTACAACTCGGTACATATAACTAAGTCGCAATGCGTAAGGTAATATCGCCATGAATAGATGCAATTACAAAGAAGGCACGACAGTGACCAGATTTCATTAGGAGTTTGTCACCCAAGACACTCGCAAGTTTCTACAGATGTACTGGGGAGAGCATTCTGTGCATCACCGTCTGGTATGGGTCTACTGCACAGGATCGAAGTAAGCTGCGGAGATTTGTAAACTCAGTCAACTCCATCATGGGCACCAGCCTCCGTGGTATCCAGGAGCGATGACTCAAAAAGGCAGTGTCCATCATTACAGACCCCCACCACCCAGGACATGCCCTCTTCTCATTGCTACCATCAGGAAGGAGGTACAGGAGCCTCCCTATTCAATTTAGCTAATTTAGTTATATATAATAGCTAAATTGAAATATGTATATGCATATATATAGCTAAATTTTATATGTATATATGTGTGTGTGTATATATATATGTATATGTATTTATAATTGTATATTTTTTACTGTAATTCATATTTTTTTCTGTTATCATGTATTGCAATGTACTGCTGCCACAGACACCAAATTTCGCAACGTAAGCCGGTGATATTAAACTTGATTTAAGAGGTAAACAGTACAACGCCACTGGTGCTCCATACGTGGTGAGACCTGGGTGGAAGCAGGGAGTTCAGTCGTCTCACGGCCTGTAAGGGGGAGAAGCTGTTTCCCACCCAACGTATCCAACTGCACCCGTCCGTTCGCGGGTTGTTAAACGGACTGGCGACCCCTTTCAAATTGCCCCTCGGTGTGGTGGGGAGTAGAGGAACCGGGGTTGGGGAACCCGGGGAGCGTCGAGTCATACAGTACAGTTGTGGGCCTTTCGGCCCATTTACTTCGTGCTGACCATCAGGCTACTTGCTGAACCAGCGTTGATAACTACGCTCACCTCAACGCTGAACTGGAAGCCTACAGACTCACCTACAAGGACCCTCCAACTCTTGTTCGCAGTCTTACTTTGTATTTCGCACATCGGTTGTTTTGTCAGACTTTGTGTGTCATTTTTCACTGATCCTATTGTAGTTCTTTGTTTTACTGTGAATGCCTGCAAGAAACTGAATCTCCAGGTTGTGGGTGGTGCTTTGATAATAAATTTTCCTTTGAACTTTAAACCATATTCAGTTCTGGAAGGGACCTTTATGTGTTCCTTCAACCTGTCCCACCATTCAGTGACCAAGCCCGTATCTCCGTTGCTGCGATCTGCCTTACTCCAGTAACCTTTCATCGAATCCCCGGAACGAAACTGACGGAGTTCATTTTGAAGCGCTTCCATGTAAAGGGGCTTGGCTCCACGTTTAAGGGTAAACTCCAGCTGCGCTCCTTGCTCAGCGTTTCACACAGGCTCGAGGTTGGTCCTCGGGCCTCGTGAGGCCGGAATCCAAATCTGGCTTCAATGTCATGAAACATGCTGTTTTGCAGCAGCAGAAACTGGCAAAGACATGGTGGCATGGTAGAGTAGTGGTTAGGAGAGAGAGGGGGGAGAGGAGAGAGAGGGGGAGAGGAGAGAGAGAGGGGGAGAGGAGAGAGAGAGGGGGGAGAGGAGAGAGAGAGGGGGAGAGGAGAGAGAGAGGGGGAGAGGAGAGAGAGAGGGGAGGAGAGGAGAGGGGGGAGAGGAGAGGGGGGAGAGGAGAGGGGGGAGAGGAGAGGAGAGAGGGGGAGAGGAGAGGGGGAGAGGAGAGAGGGGAGGAGAGAGAGGGGGTGAGGAGAGAGGGGGGAAGGAGAGAGAGAGGGGGGAGAGGAGAGAGAGAGGGGGAGGAGAGAGAGGGGGTGAGGAGAGAGGGGGGAAGGAGAGAGAGGGGGGAGAGGAGAGAGAGAGGGGGAGGAGAGAGGGGGAGGAGAGAGGGGGAGGAGAGAGAGGGGGTGAGGAGAGAGGGGGGAAGGAGAGAGAGAGGGGAGAGGAGAGAGAGAGGGGAGAGGAGGGGGGGAGAGAGAGAGAGGGGGAGAGGAGAGAGAGAGGGGGAGGAGAGGAGAGGGGGGGAGAGGAGAGAGAGAGGGGGGAGAGGAGAGAGAGAGGGGGGGGAGAGGAGAGAGAGGGGGGAGAGGAGAGAGGGGGAGGAGAGAGAGAGGGGGTGAGGAGAGAGGGGGGAAGGAGAGAGAGAGGGGGGAGAGGAGAGAGAGAGGGGGAGGAGAGAGAGAGGGGGAGGAGAGGAGAGGAGAGGGGGAGAGGAGACAGGGGGGAGAGAGGGGGAGGAGGGGGGAGAGAGAGGGGGAGAGGGGGATAGAGGGAGAGAGTGGGGAGACAGAGGGGGAGAGGGGTGGGAAGAGGAGGAGAGAGGGGTTTAGAAAGAGGGGGGAGAGGGTGGTGAGACAGAGGGGAGGGGGAAGAGAGAGGGGAGTGAAGGGGAGGGGAAAAGAGGGAGTGGGGAGAGAAGGGGGAGGGGAAGAGAGGGGGAGAGAAGGGGAGGGGAAGTGAAGGGGAGAGGGGAGAGGGGAGGGGAGAGGGAGGGGAAAGGGGAGAGTGAGGAGGGAGGGAAGGGGAGAGAGGGTGAGGGAGGCAGAGGGGGTAGAGTTGGTTAATGGGGGGGATAAAGGTAGAGGGTGTAGAGAGAACCCAAAGTCACAGATTCTGCAGATGCTGGAAATCCAGATCAACACACACAAAATGCTGGAGGAACTCAGCAGGTCAGGCAGCATCTATGGAGGAGAATAAACAGTCGATATTTTGGACCGAGGAAGGGGTCGACTGTTTATTCATTTCCGCAGAGGCTGTCTGACCTGCGGAGTTCCTCCAGCATCTTGAGCGGACTGCAGAGCTTGTCTCCCGAACGGGTTAACCCAGCAGCCCCGCGGCAGAAGAACTGTTATAACCAAGCACTTAATTAGCAAGGGAGGGTGTGTGTACAACCCTGCAATTTAGCCCGAACCCTCGGAACAATGAACACACACCTACAATGCGTGAAGCAGGGGGGCGATTGGCTCCGTCGAGGCGAGGAATTCGCTGCTGTGTCCTCATAGGCCCTGGGAGTGTCAGAGAAAACATGATTAAACAATCTCCCCGGGCGGCCAACAAGATAGCGAGGCTGTGTTTACTTTTAAAAGTGTTCTTGGCTACCGTCAAACCGGTCCGGCGTGTTGGCCCTGCCACAGTGTGCACACGTTTGCAAAAACAGCTCTCTGCAGGTAGAGTCCCGTGCTGGGACCTCACAAAGGGTTAACCAGGACTCTATCCACACCTCCCCGTCACCCAGCTCACACACCCTCTCCCTGTCTCCTGCTTCATGTTTGTTTTCGCCTCGATCTTTGACCCGGAACGCCGCCCGAAAGTTTCGGGACTGATGATGGGCGAGGGACAGGAGTCACTGTCTGTAGAAAATTATACAGGCGATGGGACCTGTCCCCCTGTGAGGGTCAGTGTGTGTGTGTGACCGTCCCCCAGTGAGGGTCAGTGTGTGTGGGACCGTCCCCCAGTGAGGGTCAGTGTGTGTGGGACCTGTCCCCCAGTGAGGGTCAGTGTGTGTGTGTGGGACCGTCCCCCAGTGAGGGTCAGTGTGTGTGTCTGTGTGTGGGACCTGTCCCCCAGTGAGGGTCAGTGTGTGTGGGACCATCCCCCAGTGAGGGTCAGTGTGTGTGTGGGACCGTCCCCCAGTGAGGGTCAGTGTGTGTCGGGGGGACCGTCCCCCAGTGAGGGTCAGTGTGTGTGTGGGACCGTCCCCCTGTGAGGGTCAGTGTGTGTGTGTGGGACTGTCCCCCAGTGAGGGTCAGTGTGTGTGTGGGACCGTCCCCCAGTGAGGGTCAGTGTGTGTGGGACCGTCCCCCAGTGAGGGTCAGTGTGTGTGTGTGGGACCGTCCCCCAGTGAGGGTCAGTGTGTGTGTGGGACCGTCCCCCAGTGAGGGTCAGTGTGTGTGGGACCGTCCCCCTGTGAGGGTCAGTGTGTGTGGGACCATCCCCCAGTGAGGGTCAGTGTGTGTGGGACCTGTCCCCCAGTGAGGGTCAGTGTGTGTCGGGGGACCGTCCCCCAGTGAGGGTCAGTGTGTGTGTGGGACCGTCCCCCAGTGAGGGTCAGTGTGTGTGTGTGGGACCATCCCCCAGTGAGGGTCAGTGTGTGTGTGGGACCTGTCCCCCAGTGAGGGTCAGTGTGTGTGGGACCTGTCCCCCAGTGAGGGTCAGTGTGTGTGGGATCATCCCCCAGTGAGGGTCAGTGTGTGTGTGGGACCGTCCCCCAGTGAGGGTCAGTGTGTGTCGGGGGGACCGTCCCCCAGTGAGGGTCAGTGTGTGTGTGGGACCTGTCCCCCAGTGAGGGTCAGTGTGTGTGGGACCATCCCCCAGTGAGGGTCAGTGTGTGTGTGGGACCGTCCCCCAGTGAGGGTCAGTGTGTGTCGGGGGGACCGTCCCCCAGTGAGGGTCAGTGTGTGTGTGGGACCTGTCCCCCAGTGAGGGTCAGTGTGTGTGGGACCGTCCCCCAGTGAGGGTCAGTGTGTGTGTGGGACCGTCCCCCAGTGAGGGTCAGTGTGTGTGTGGGACCATCCCCCAGTGAGGGTCAGTGTGTGTGTGTGGGACCGTCCCCCAGTGAGGGTCAGTGTGTGTGTGGGACCGTCCCCCAGTGAGGGTCAGTCTGTGTGTGTGTGGGACCGTCCCCCAGTGAGGGTCAGTGTGTGTGTGTGTGTGGGACCGTCCCCCAGTGAGGGTCAGTCTGTGTGTGTGTGGGACCGTCCCCCAGTGAGGGTCAGTCTGTGTGTGTGGGACTGTCCCCCAGAGAGGGTCAGTGTGTGTGGGACCTGTCCCCCAGTGAGGGTCAGTGTGTGTGTGTGGGACCGTCCCCCAGTGAGGGTCAGTGTGTGTGTCTGTGTGTGGGACCTGTCCCCCAGTGAGGGTCAGTGTGTGTGGGACCATCCCCCAGTGAGGGTCAGTGTGTGTGTGGGACCGTCCCCCAGTGAGGGTCAGTGTGTGTCGGGGGGACCGTCCCCCAGTGAGGGTCAGTGTGTGTGGGACCATCCCCCAGTGAGGGTCAGTGTGTGTGTGGGACCGTCCCCCAGTGAGGGTCAGTGTGTGTGTGTGGGACCGTCCCCCAGTGAGGGTCAGTGTGTGTGTGGGACCGTCCCCCAGCGAGGGTCAGTGTGTGTGTGAGACCGTCCCCCTGTGAGGGTCAGTGTGTGTGGGACCTGTCCCCCAGTGAGGGTCAGTGTGTGTGTGTGGGACCGTCCCCCAGTGAGGGTCAGTGTGTGTGTCTGTGTGTGGGACCTGTCCCCCAGTGAGGGTCAGTGTGTGTGGGACCATCCCCCAGTGAGGGTCAGTGTGTGTGTGGGACCGTCCCCCAGTGAGGGTCAGTGTGTGTGTGGGACCTGTCCCCCAGTGAGGGTCAGTGTGTGTCGGGGGGACCGTCCCCCAGTGAGGGTCAGTGTGTGTGTGGGACTGTCCCCCAGTGAGGGTCAGTGTGTGTGTGTGGGACCTGTCCCCCAGTGAGGGTCAGTGTGTGTGTGGGACCGTCCCCCAGTGAGGGTCAGTGTGTGTGTGGGACTGTCCCCCAGTGAGGGTCAGTGTGTGTGTGGGACCGTCCCCCTGTGAGGGTCAGTGTGTGTGTGGGACCGTCCCCCAGTGAGGGTCAGTGAGTGTGTGGGACCATCCCCCAGTGAGGGTCAGTGTGTGTGTGGGACCGTCCCCCAGTGAGGGTCAGTGTGTGTGGGACCATCCCCCAGTGAGGGTCAGTGTGTGTGGGACCGTCCCCCAGTGAGGGTCAGTGTGTGTGTGTGTGTGGGACCTGCCCCCCAGTGAGGGTCAGTGTGTGTGGGACCCACCCCCTGTGAGGGTCAGTGTGTGTGTGTGTGTGTGGGACCTGTCCCCCAGTGAGGGTCAGTGTGTGTGGGACCATCCCCCAGTGAGGGTCAGTGTGTGTGTGTGTGTGGGACCTGTCCCCCAGTGAGGGTCAGTGTGTGTGTGTGTGTGGGACCTGTCCCCCAGTGAGGGTCAGTGTGTGTGGGACCATCCCCCAGTGAGGGTCAGTGTGTGTGTGTGTGTGTGGGACCTGTCCCCCAGTGAGGGTCAGTGTGTGTGGGACCATCCCCCAGTGAGGGTCAGTGTGTGTGTGTGTGTGGGACCTGTCCCCCAGTGAGGGTCAGTGTGTGTGGGACCATCCCCCAGTGAGGGTCAGTGTGTGTGGGACCCACCCCTGTGAGGGTCAGTGTGTGTGTGTGTGTGTGGGACTGTCCCCCAGTGAGGGTCAGTGTGTGTGTGTGGGACCATCCCCCAGTGAGGGTCAGTGTGTGTGTGTGGGACCGTCCCCCAGTGAGGGTCAGTGTGTGTGGGACCCACCCCTGTGAGGGTCAGTGTGTGTGTGTGGGACTGTCCCCCTGTAAGCGTCAGTGTGTGTGGGACCGTCCCCCCGGTGAGGGTCAGTGTGTGTGGGACCGTCCCCCAGTGAGGGTCAGTGTGTGTGTCTGTGTGTGGGACCGTCCCCCAGTGAGGGTCAGTGTGTGTGTGGGACTGTCCCCCAGTGAGGGTCAGTATGTGTGTGTGGGACCGTCCCCCAGTGAGGGTCAGTGTGTGTGTGTGGGACCGTCCCCCAGTGAGGGTCAGTGTGTGTGTGTGTGTGGGACTGTCCCCCAGTGAGGGTCAGTGTGTGTGGGACCGTCCCCCAGTGAGGGTCAGTGTGTGTGTGGGACCCACCCCTGTGAGGGTCAGTGTGTGTGTGTGGGACCGTCCCCCTGTGAGGGTCAGTGTGTGTGGGACCGTCCCCCAGTGAGGGTCAGTGTGTGTGTGTGGGACCGTCCCCCAGTGAGGGTCAGTGTGTGTGTGTGTGTGGGACTGTCCCCCAGTGAGGGTCAGTGTGTGTGGGACCGTCCCCCAGTGAGGGTCAGTGTGTGTGTGGGACCCACCCCTGTGAGGGTCAGTGTGTGTGTGTGGGACCGTCCCCCTGTGAGGGTCAGTGTGTGTGGGACCGTCCCCCAGTGAGGGTCAGTGTGTGTGTGTGGGACCGTCCCCCAGTGAGGGTCAGTGTGTGTGGGACCCACCCCTGTGATGGTCAGGGGCTGCTGTGACCCGACTCCCCACCCCGTTTTGAGTAAACTCGGCTGCGGGCGAGGAGGAGCTGCCGGCGCCCTTTCCCGTCCCGAGGGGAACGTGCCCGTTAGTGAATCATTGTCTAACGGCCCGCCAGCGTACTAACGGTCTCCTCCGGCCCGCACACTAACTTGGTGATCAAAGGTCGTTTATTATCGCACGGATGTGGAAATCTACCTTCCCTGTTACCCGAGCAACGGCAGGAACCCTCAGACAAGTTCAAGTTCAGCCGAGCTCGGCTTCCCAACCGCGGGAAGTGAATGGGGAAAGGGGTCAAGTCAGACTCTATAGAATCCTCAACCACAGACACACGCACACTCTCTCTCACACACACACACGCTCACACAGACACACACACTCACATACAGACACAGACAGACAGACACACGCACAAACTCACACTCATACACACACACGCACACACAGACACACGCACACTCTCTCACACACACACACGCACACACAGACACACACACTCACATACAGACACAGACAGACAGACGCACAAACTCACACTCACACACACACAGACACACATTCACACACGCTCACACACACACATTGACACACACCCACACACACTCACACGAAGACACACACACCAACACACAGAGACACAAACACACTCACATTCAGACACACACACGCATGCACACCCAAACACAGACACACCCGGAGACACCTGTAGACAGACAGACAGACACACTGACATATACACACAGACACTCACACTCATATACAGACACACGCAAACACACACTCACACGCAGACACACACACAGACACAAACACACATTCAGACACACAGACAGACACACACACACGCATGCACACCCAAACACAGACACACTGACACAGAGATGCACACACCCGTAGACACACACACACAAAATGAGTCAGTCCCTTCTGCTGCATTTGGCCTGTCAGGATGCCTTTAAACGTTGCTAATGCGACCCACCTCGACCACTATTCTGACTGCTCCTTCCAAATACACTTACCTCTGCATCTCCTCCCACGACACCAGGGTTTACGGAGCTGCAACATTACCTCACGGCTCTTGAACTCAATCCCCCGAGAAATGAAGGCTCGCACACCATAAGCCTTCTTAACCATCCTATCAACTTGGGCGGTGGCTTTGAGGGGTCTATGGACATGGACTCCAAGATCCCTCTGTTCCTCTGCACTGCCATTAACCCTGTACCCTGCCTTGAAGTTCAGCCTTCCAAACTGAATTTTTTAAGATGGAGGAACTCAGCGAGTCAAGCAGCATCTATGAAGAGGGATAAACAGTCGACGTTTCAGGCTGGGAGCCTTCATCGAGGATCTCTTCTTCTAGTCCTGATGAAGGGTCTCAGCCTAATACAGCGAAGCTATATTCCTCTCTATGGACGCTGCCTGACTTGCTGAGTTTCTCCAGTATTGTGTGTGTGTGTGTGTGTGTGGTTGCTCTGGATTTCCAGCATCTGCACAATCTCTTGTGTTTATGAAACAGCATCACTTCGCACTTTTCTGGGCTAAACTGCATCTGCCACTTGTCAGCCCAGCTCGGCCTCCCGTCAGTGTCCCGTTGTAACTTACGAAAACCTTCCACACCACCCACGACACCACTGCGATCCCCTGATATTATTACACCAAAGGCTTTCTCTACACAGGGGGATAGGACACCCCATCCAGGCATCCCCACCGCGCACACATCATCGCTGCAGAACCGCCCGTCTGTAGCGGCGCGGCGCGGTCACGCAGTGGCGAGCATAACGCTTTTCCTAGTTGCCCCAGTTGAAGCCGTTTCTTGTTCACAATCCCCCCTCCCATCTCTGTTCGCCGGCGACCGGGAGAACGGGGCTCGAAACATGCTCAATCGCGTCAACAGCCAACACGGTCTGAGGATCGTGCAGGGGGGGGGGGCGGCCCGCAAGAGTTACCGCGCTTCTGGCACCGACGTAGAATGCCCACAACTCTCTAACTTTGACCCGTGCGCCTTTGGAAAGTGGAAGGAAACCGCGGTGAGCACCTGGAGGAAACCCTGGAGATCTAACTCCTTAGCAGATTGGAAGAACAGCGGGATCTCGGGGTCCACGTCTAACTCCTCTCGGACAGCGGCGGAAATTGAACTGTGGTTGCTGGCACTGTAAAGACATTGCTGAGGAATTCCCTGCCGTTTTTATGCCTGTAAGCAATAGGTTCGTGGACCCCAGGTTGGGGAACGTTGCCCTACTTGAAGCCGTTTCTTGTTCACAATCCCCCCTCCCATTTCCGTTCTGCGGTGTCCCTGTAATAAACTCTCTGAGGAAGTGGACGGGGGGGTGGGCGTCACTATCCAGGATGAGAGGGTCAGAGGGTATCAAGCCTTCATGGGCAGGCACCTCCCAGCCTCCACCCAGCGAACAGGAGTCGCCTGCCACTTGTCTCCAACTCCTCACCTGCAGCCTATTTAAACCCGGCTCTCATCCACGGACCTTGTTCACTCAACGAACCTGCTCGCCTAAGAACGCGGTAACCTGCCTCAATGGCTATCGTCCAGCGGCACTTACATCCACAGTGATGAAGTGTTTTGAGAGGTTGGTGTTGAAACATATCAACTCCTGCCTGAGAAGTGACTTGGATCTGCTCCAATTTGCCTGCTGGCAAAATGGATGTCATTTCATTGGCTCTTCACTCAACCCTGCGACATCTGGACAGTGATGATCGCAAACAATCTGGATGCTCTTTATCGATTACAGCTCAGCATTCAATGCTACCATCCCCTATCAAGACCTTGGGCTCAATACCTCCTTGTGTAATTGGAGGTCTGGGGTCCTCCCTTGTAGACCCCAGTCTGTTTGGATTGGCAACGACGTCTCCATTAGCACAGGAGCACCACAAGGCTGTGTGCTCAGCCCTCCGCTCCACTCCCTTTACACTTCCGACTGCAAGGCTGAGCACAGCTCCAAAGCCGTGTTCAGGTTTGCTGACGACACCACTGTCCTAGGCTGAATCGAAGGGGGTGATGAATCAGCATGCAGGAGGGAGACTGAAAATCTGTCCGAGTGGCGCCACAACAGCGATCCCTCACTCAGTGTCAGCAAGACCAAGGAGCTGATTATTGGCTTCAGGAGGAGGAAAATAGAGGTCCACCAGCCAGTCCTCATCAGAGGAAGAGAGGGTCAGCAGCTTTAAATGACTGGGTGTTATCATTTCAGCGGACCCAGCAAGTAAGTGATATTACAGAGGAAGCTCGGCAGCGCCTCTACTTCCTTAGAAGTTTACGAACATTCAGCACGACATCTGAAACTTCGACAAACTTCTGTAGATGCGTGGTGGACTGTTCACTAACTTGGTTGCTTGGCAGCCTGGTATAGAAACACCAATGCCCCTGAACAGAAAACCTTGCAAAAGACAGGGGATAGGGCCCGGTCCATCATGGGTGAAGCCCTCCCCACCGTTGAGCACATCTGCATGGAGTACTGTGGTAGGGAAGCAGCGTCCATCATCAGGGACCCCCACCACCCAGGCCGTGCTCTCTTCTCACTGCTGCCGCCATCAGGGACCCCCACCACCCAGGCCGTGCTCTCTTCTCACTGCCGCCATCAGGGACCCCCACCACCCAGGCCGTGCTCTCTTCTCACTGCCGCCATCAGGGACCCCCACCACCCAGGCCGTGCTCTCTTCTCGCTGCTGCCATCAGGGACCCCCACCACCCAGGCCGTGCTCTCTTCTCGCTGCTGCCATCAGGGACCCCCACCACCCAGGCCGTGCTCTCTTCTCACTGCCGCCATCAGGTAGAAGGTACGAGAGCCCCAGGACTTGCACTACCCCTCAGCCATCAGGCTCTTGAACCAAAGTTCAACATAAATGTATTTATCAAAGTACACACATGTCACCATATACAACCCTGAGATTCATTTTCTTGTGGGCGTCCTCAATGAATCCATAATAGAATAATAACAATCACAGAATCAGAGAAAGGCCACCCGACCAGGGTGCAGAAGACAACAAACTGTGCAAATACAAAAAAAATGAATAAATAGTAATGATAAATATTATTTGGGGATAACTTCACTTGACTTCACTTGCCCCGTCACTGAACTATTCTCACAACCTCTGGACGCACTTTCAAGGACTCTTCATCTCATGTTCTCGATACTTATTGCTTATTTATTTTTAATAGATTTATGATTTTGTACTCCTCAATCCTCTCCTCATTCTCCCTGCGCTCCAGGGAACAAGGTCCTGAGCTGTTCTACTTTTCCCTGTACCTCAGGTCCTCGAGTCCTGGCAACATCCTTGTAAATTTCCTCTCAATTTTCTTTCAACCTCATCGTGTTTATTGCATGGTCATCGTACTGAGGAAGCTCTACCAGGAAAAACTGCAGAATTAAATTCCATTATATATCTGGGGTGCCTAGCACTTTTGCACAGCACTGTAGTCATTTTATGTATCGCAATGTACCGCTGCCACAAAAAAAAAACTAATTTCATGACATGTGTGAGTGATGATAAACCTGATCCTGATCTGGGTCAATGTGGGCCGAGAGTGGGAGGGGGGCAGGGAGAGGGGAATCATCGGGGAGGGGGGGGGGAAGCACCAGAGCAGCATTCTGTAATGGTCAATAAACCTATTGTTTGGAATCAAATGACCTTGCCTGGTGTCTCAGGGCTGGGTGTGTCTGTACCCACCCCCCCGGCACTCCTTCTCTGCCACCTGTCCCACGCCACCTCCCGCGGGTACTCCACCCTCGCCATTCCCAACATCCTTTGTTCCAGCCAGATTTACAACCTCTCTCTCCGCTCCACGTTGACAAATACAGTACTGTTCAAAAGTCTTAGGCACCCTAGATATATGTGCCTAAGACTTTGGCACAGGACGATTATATATATAAAATATAAGGAGTTTTGTCCTTCATTTGGCGATTTTCAGTCATTTTCTACCTTTTCTCTGTTCTGCGGCCACAAAGCAACAAATTTCACGTCATGCGAGTCAGTGATAACACACCTGACATTCTGAAATAAGATTTTTAATATTCCTTTCCGGCTGCAAGCCCTTGTTTTTCTTGCTCTGTGCTGCCACCCCCTGGCGGGGAGTACATTACGTGGCTGAGCGCAATGGATGCGCAAGGCTCAAGCGTGGGCACAGCGGGTTGAGTGGCCTGTTTCTGCAGCGTAGAACTCAGAGAAGGCCGCTCTGCCCTTGTGCTTCTGACAAAAAAAACATCTACGCCCCCACGCAAGAGAAAACAAATCGCGCAAACGGCAACGGAAAAGAGGAGCAAAATATAAAACACAAAATCGAAAGAGTCCAGTTTGGCTCAGCGTTCGTTATCTGCTGGCCGTCCTGGTTCAAAACCACTGGGTTTACAGCGGTAGAAGTCCGTCAGTAACCTGGGAGAGAGGTGAGCTTTCCTGATGCTCCGCGGGAAATAAAGGCGCGGGATGATCAGGATGGCGGAGTTCAGGGACCGGGTGAGATCCTCGGAAATGTGGACAGCAAGGAATTCGAAGCTTGATACACGCTCCACTACAGCTCCGCTGATTTAGATGGGGACGTGAGTGTGGCTCCTAGCAGGCCTGAAGTCCACGATGATCAAATATCAAATAACTAAAATAAATAAGTAGTGGGAACTTGAGATGAAGAGTCCTCGAAAGTGATTCCATAGGTTGTGGAAATAGTTCAGTGTTGGGGCAAGTGAAGTAAGGTTACCCTCTTTGGTTGAACAGCCTGATGGTTGAGGGGTGATAACTGTTCCTGAACGTGGCGGTGTGAGTCCTGAGGCTCCTGTACCTCCTTCCTGATGGTTATGGGGTGATAACTGTTCCTGAACATGGTGGTGCGAGTCCTGAGGCTCCTGTACCTTCTACCTGATGGCAGCAGTGAGAGAGAAAATGGCCCAGATGGCAGGGGCCTTGAAGATAGATGCCTCTTTCCTGCTTTTCCTGTGATAGACGTCACTGGAACCGGTTTATTATTGTCAGATGTACTGAGATACAGTGAAAAGCTTGTCTTGCACACGGTTCATACAGATCAGATCATTTCACAGTGCATTGAGGTCGAACAAGGTAAAAGAATAACAGAGTGCAGAATGAAGTGTAACAGCTACGGGGAAGGTGTAGTGGAGGGAAACAATAAAAAGCAAGATCAGAACGAGGTAGATCGTGACGCCAAGAGTCCATGTTGTCGCACAAAAAGGCCCATTCTGGAGTCTGTAAACAGTGTCCTTGAGCCTGGTGGGATGTTCTTACAGGCTTCTGTATCTTTGGCCTGATGGGAGTTGGTCATCAGCATGAGGGTAATGTTGGGTGCAACTTTGCCCCCTTTCTCGGGGCGCTTGTGCATCCGACTCGCTCCGTCTTGGACCTCCAGACGGTGCAGGTTATCGCTAAGGCAGGGGAGAGGGGGGATCAGGCCGCAGCTGCGTCAGGTAGAGCAGCCCTGAGAGCACGTCGCCCCCGGTGACCAAGCCCAACCCCGGTCAGGTTCAAGTTGATAGATAGATAGATAGATAGATAGATACTTTATTCATCCCCATGGGGAAATTCAACTTTTTTTCCAATGTCCCATACACTTGTTGTAGCAAAACTAATTACATACAATACTTAACTCAGTAAAAAATATGATATGCATCTAAATCACTATCTCAAAAAGCATTAATAATAGCTTTTAAAAAGTTCTTAAGTCCTGGCGGTAGAATTGTAAAGCCTAATGGCATTGGGGAGTATTGACCTCTTCATCCTGTCTGAGGAGCATTGCATCGATAGTAACCTGTCGCTGAAACTGCTTCTCTGTCTCTGGATGGTGCTATGTAGAGGATGTTCAGAGTTTTCCATAATTGACCGTAGCCTACTCAGTTGAACACAAAACCACAGAACCAACAGTCACACACACAGCGCACACATTTCCGAGGCGCTCCGTCGGTCGGAGGCTGCAGCGTGCTGGCTGTCTATGTGACCTACGAGCCAGGGCGGTACGATACAGAGAGCGAGCGGTTCCCCATGCAGCGGGCTGCCCCTCTCCACACAGCTGATGAGCCTAAAGGAGCAGCAGAGACCGATAAAGAGTTTGGCGTCACAGGAGTCGCCGGTCAGCGTTGAACTCAACGTAGGACTGCCTTGGGGACTCCGGCTCCAGATTTTTCCCTCGGGGTTCACTCCCGAAGCCTCCCCCACGAGTGGGTGCAGCCCCAAGGCAGCAAAGGTTTGAGGTCAGAGTTTTCTTTCTCCTAGATGAGCTGCAACCACGGCTCACAAGCCCCTTCTGCCTGAAGCGGCCGGTTTAAGCTGCTTATAACCTACCTTTGCCCCTTGTCCTGTCAGTAGAAATGGCCCCGCTGGGCTTAGTAGCTAAGCCACATGTGAAGGCCAGGAGCTGGACTTGGTTGTCAGAGGCAGTTTGAGATGAACACCCTTGGGAGCATTTAATAGGTTGTGGGAACTTATCCCCCCACTCCAGCTGTAACAACCTTAAGGAACATTGCAGTATGTTTATGATAACAGGAAAACAGTTACAACAAATAATTAAGAGCTAATAATTCAGCCCAAATCTCTGAGCATCATGGACTGTAGATTGATGGTGCATGGGATGTTGTCCTGGAGCCATGTTTCTGCAAGAACAAGCCTGCAGCAGTTCCTCCTATCACACGGTGCTGCCGCAGACAAATGCAATCCAGCTTGTCTTCCCGGGAGCAAACACTGGAGGGCAGCACGGATGGGAGGGCCAGCCCTCAACCCGGTACAGAACCCAGCGTGACACAGCCAGCTCTGGCATCTCTTTCCTCGGCGGCGGGAGGGCCCGGTCCGCGACACAACGAACCAGTGAATCAGATTTGCAGTGTTACTGCCAGAGACTGACGCCTCCACAGATCCAATTTCTGTTTCGCTTTCACGATCCACTCCAACCAGTTCCTCTCACACGCCTGGGCCCCTCTGAGCCGCTGTGGACCTGACGGTGAGGGGGTTGCTGGTTCGGTCGAACCAGCTACCACACAGTATGGCCTTGCTCTACCTGCGGTCAACGCTGGACTCCAGTGCCAACTCGGATTGGTCACAGATGCTGATCAAGATTTGAGATTGCTTCGTGTCATTTTCAGTGCACAAGTCAAGACAAGTCAAGTCACTTTTATTGTCATTTCGACCATAACTGCTGGTACAGTACACAGCAAAAACGAGACAACGTTTTTCAGGACCATGGTGCTACATGAAACAGTACAAAAACTACACTGAACTATGTAAAAACAACACAGAAAAAAACTACACTAGACTACAGACCTACCCAAGACTGCATAAAGTGCACAAAACAGTGCAGGCAATACAATAAATAATAAACAGGACAATAGGGCAGTAAGGTGTCAGTCCGGGCTCTGGGTATTGCGGAGTCTCAGAAACTGTTACGTAGTCTGGTCGTGAGAGCCCGAATGCTTCGGAACCTTTTCCCAGACGGCAGGAGGGAGAAGAGTTTGTATGAGGGGTGCGTGGGGTCCTTCATAATGCTGTTTGCTTTGCGGATGCAGCGTGTGGTGTAAATGTCTGTGATGGCGGGAAGAGAGACCCCGATGATCTTCTCAGCTGACCTCACTATCCGCTGCAGGGTCTTGCGATCCGAGACGGTGCAATTTCCGAACCAGGCAGTGATGCAGCTGCTCAGGATGCTCTCAATATATCCCCTGTCGAATGTGATAAGGATAGGGGGTACAGGAGGACAAAATAATTGTAACTCTGCATCTGATGAAGCACAAAAAAAACCCCAATAAGATAAAGAACAACAATAAAAAAACACGATAAATATAAAATACATAAGATAGCTTATACACATAGATTGATTGCATGTCCATAAAGTGACGGTGGGCACAGGAATGTCTGTCCGTAAGGTAGTGGTGGTTGGGGGTGGGTTAGTGGGTGGAGGGGTTGATCAGCCTCACTGCTTGGGGAAAGAAACTGTTTTTGAGTCTGGTGGTCCTGGCATGGATGCTACGTAACCTCCTCCCCGATGGGAGTGGGACTAGAGTCCGTGAGCAGGGTGGGTGGGATCCTTCACGATGTTCAAAGATTCAAAGTACATTTATTCTCAAAGCATGTAGGTAGCATGCAGCCCTGAGATTAGTTTTCCCTGCAGACAGGCACGCCGTGGAACCCGCTCGAAGAAGGCGTCAAACACCCGACACGCAAAAAAAAGGATCAAATCACGTAAACGGCATAAAAACAAGTAAATAACGAGGAGAATATTAAATATCAAACTACAGGGTCCCTGAAACAGACTGGGGATGCCCATTTCAGTTCAACTTAGCGCCATGTTGTTCGTTGACTGCAGGTCGCAGAGCCAGGTCAAAAATCACACGAAATAGCGATTAAACAAAAGGAGTAACCAGGAATTAAAAATGCACATGACATGACCTGCGAGGCCTCTAAACCGCGCTGATCAAACCCCGCCCAAGACCCAAGACTCCTGCGCCTTCCTCTGGCAGCAGCGAGCGAGAGGGAGAGGCCGGTCAAACAGAGGCTTCCACTCTTGTCTCTGTCGACTTCAATCTTGCCCGACGCTTTAATCAGCGAGAAACAGAGTGGATCATGGTCTCCAGGCCGCACACTCTGCCTCTAACCTCCCCGAACTCCCTCGGAGACAGCAAAGTGCCAGATTGCCAAATCGGCCCAAAAAACACACCACCAAAGTGTAAACTAGAGCTTCCAATCGCGCGCAGTTTAGTCGTAGAATCGTATTTGATAGAAGTAAAAGCAGTAGTTGTGTAAACTGTCTGAAGGAATTCGCCGCTGGCCGCGTTGTTTGCTAGCGACCATCTTGTTACTGGCTCTTTTTCGGGACCTTTCTTCATTTCAAGAGGTCTAGAATACAAGAGCAAGGATGTGATGCTGAGGCTTTAAGAGGCACTGGTGGGGCCTTACCTTGAGTACTGTGAACAGTTTTGGGCCCCTCATCTTAGAAAAGCTGTGCTGGCATTGGAGAGGGTCCAGAGGAGGTTCACAAGGATGGTTCCGGGAATGAAAGGGTTATCAAACGAAGAACGTTTGATGGCTCGCTGGAATTCAGAAAGATGCGGGGGGGGGGGGGGGGATCTCATTGAAAAATTTCGAATGTGGAAAGGATGTTTCCCATGGTGGGGGACTCCAGGACAAGAGGGCACAGCCTCAGGATAGAGGGTCTCCCTTTCAAAGCAGAGATGTGGAGAAATTTCTTCAGCCAGAGTGTGGTGAATTTGTGGAATTTGTTGCCACATGCAGCTGTGGAGGCCAGGTCGTTGGGTGTATTCAAGGCAGAGATTGATTGGACATGGCATCAAAGGTTACGGGGAGAAGGCTGGGAACTGGGGTTGAGGAGGAGATAGGAAAAAAGGATCAGCCATGATTGAATGTTGGAGCAGACTCGATGGGCCAGATGGACTAATTCTTCTCCTGTGTCTTATGGTCTTGTGTCCTTGATAGTGGGTGGGCTGGCGCTGGTGATATGTGGGGGAGTTCTGACTCAATCTGCGAACTGACCGTTGACCTTAACAGATAGGGTCTTTTAAGAGACTCCTGGAGCTCAGAAAAATAGAGGGCTGTGGGTAACCTGAGGTAATTTCTCAGGTAAGAACATGTTCGGCACAGCTTTGTGGGCCGAAGGGCCTGTATTGTGCTGTAGGTTTTCTATGTTTCTATAGCAGTTGCAATGTCATTTACAGGGAGGTTTTAACCCATGTGCCTCCCCTGCCTGGCAATGTTACCCCTCACATGCTCTCATTTTTTCTAAGATGCAAGATGAACTTTATTTGCCCCGTGTGCATCAAAACACATGGTGGAAACAAATGCGTTGTTCGTGTCAGCGACCAGCACAATCTGAGGACGTGCTGGGGGCAGCCCGCAAGTGTCTGCCTCCGGCGCCAGTGTAACACGCCAACAATTTACCAACCCTGACCTGTACGTCTTTGGCCTGCGGGAGGAAACCGGAGCGCCCGGAGGAATCTCATGCAGTCATGGGGAGAACGTGCAAACCCCTTACAGACAGCGGCGGGAATTGAACTCGTCGCTGGCGCTGTGAAGCGTTATACTAACGGCTATTCTACCCGATGGATTTGGAATGTTTCTCTGGTACAAGGCCTCGACAGAGTGAGTGTGGAGAGGATGTTTCCCATAGTGGGGGAGTCTAGGACCAGAGGACACAGATAGAGTGGATGTGGAGAGGATGTTTCCCATAGTGGGGGAGTCTAGGACCAGAGGACACAGATAGAGTGGATGTGGAGAGGATGTTTCCCATAGTGGGGGAGTCTAGGACCAGAGGACACAGATAGAGTGGATGTGGAGAGGATGTTTCCTATAGTGGGGGAGTCTAGGACCAGAGGACACAGATAGAGTGGATGTGGAGAGGATGTTTCCCATAGTGGGGGAGTCTAGGACCAGAGGACACAGATAGAGTGGATGTGGAGAGGATGTTTCCCATAGTGGGGGAGTCTAGGACCAGAGGACACAGATAGAGTGGATGTGGAGAGAATGTTTCCTATAGTGGGGGAGTCTAGGACCAGAGGACACAGATAGAGTGGATGTGGAGAGAATGTTTCCTATAGTGGGGGAGTCTAGGACCAGAGGACACAGATAGAGTGGATGTGGAGAGGATGTTTCCCATAGTGGGGGAGTCTAGGACCAGAGGACACAGATAGAGTGGATGTGGAGAGGATGTTTCCTATAGTGGGGGAGTCTAGGACCAGAGGACACAGACAGAGTGGATGTGGAGAGGATGCTTCCTGTGGTGGGGGAGTCTAGGATCAGAGGACACAGATAGAGTGGATGTGGAGAGGATGTTTCCTATAGTGGGGGAGTCTAGGACTAGAGGACACAGCCTCAGAATAGAGGGGCATCCTTTTAGAACGGAGAAGAAGAGGAATTTCTTTAGCCAGAGAGTGGTGAATCTGTGGAATTCGTTGCCGCGAGCGGCAGTGGAGGCCAAGTCATTGGGCACGTTTAAGTCGGAGGTTGATAGATTCTTGACTAGTCAGGGTGTGAAGGGATACGGGGGAGAAGGCAGGAGATTGGGGCTGAGAGGGGAGATGGATCAGCCATGATGAAATGGCGGAGCAGACTCGATGGGCCAAATGGCCTAATTCTGCTCCTATATCTTATGGTCTTAAGGCAAGAGGCAATACTGCCTGACACCAGACTTGACGGGTAAGCTATCTTTCTCCCTCCAGTTGTTTGGGACTGCATTATAGATATACGGCGGAGCAACGCACACAAAGTGCTGGAGGAACTCAGCAGGTCAGGAGGGAAACAGACAGTCGACATTTCCGGCTGAGACCCTTCATCAGGACTGGAAAGGAAGGGGGCAGAAGCCAGAATCGGAAGGTGGAGGAAGGGGAAAAGAGTACAAGTTGGCAGGTGATCCTAACTGCTTGCCCCTTCCTTTCCAGTCCCAAAGGGTCTTGGAAACGTCAACTGTTCATTCTCCTCCGCAGATGCTGCCTGACCTACTGAGCTCTTCCAGCGTTTTGTGTGCGCTGCTCAGGAATTCCAGCGTCCACGGAGCCTCGTGTGCCTTGGATACCTGCGTAGAGCAGTGGGATCCAATTCCCGATTCCTTCCCCAGAGCCCGTTTCGGAGGGCATGTCCATCAATGGCTTTTTCCTGGTCTGGGCCTACCAGACTCTGTCCTACATGTTGGGAATAGCGTTCCTGAGCAACACGAAGCTGTTATAGATCTTCCAGCCCGGTACATCGTAGGCTCTGACGCCTTCCTCCTTCATTTCCGGTCCCGATGAAGGGCCTCGGCCTGAAACTTCGACTGTCTGTTCACCTCCGTAGGTGCTGCCTGACCCGCCGAGCTCCCCCAGTGCTTTTGTGCACGCTACTCTGCATTTCCCGCATCTGTGTTTACGGCGCAAACGCAGATTTATTTATCGTCTTTTTACGCACCGCTTGTGCCAACAACCAACACACCCAAGGAGGTGCCGGGGGCAGCCCGCAAGCGTCGCCGACCTAGCAATCCCACAATGCTCAGCAGAACAACCCGAGCAACCACGTCACAAGCCCCCTTTCCCACTGACCCACCCGCTCGCTCAAACACCCAGGCAGGCCTCCAACCCGGGGCGAGGCCCAAGGCCTAACAGTTAAATAACACACGCGCTGGAAAATCAGGGTTTAATTCCCGCCGCTGCCCATTAGAGGACCGTACGCCCTCCCCGTGACCGTGCGGGTTTTCCCCCAGGTGCTTCAGTTCCCTCCCACACTCCAAAGACGAATGGGTCATGGCCGGGGCGTTGTGGGCCTGTTGCGTCGCCGCCGGAAACGTGGCGACGCTTGCCGGCACAATCTTCGGGGGGGATTGACCACGCAAACGACCATCTCGGATCGCAAGACCCTGCAGCGGATAGTGAGGTCAGCTGAGAAGATCATCAGGGTCTCTCTTCCCTCCATCACGGACATTTACACCACACGCTGCATCCGCAAAGCAAACAGCATTATGAAGGACCCCACGCACCCCTCATACAAACTCTTCTCCCTCCTGCCGTCTGGGAAAAGGCACCGAAGCATTCGGGCTCTCACGACCAGACTATGTAACAGTTTCTTCCCCCAAGCTATCAGACTCCTCAATACCCAGAGCCTGGACTGACACCTTACTGCCCTATTGCCACCTTACTGCCTCAGACAGGATGAAGAGGTCAATACTCCCCAATGCCATTAGGCTTTACAATTCTACCTCCAGGACTTAAGAACTTTTTAAAAGCTATTAATGCTTTTTGAGACGGTGATTTAGATGCATATCATATTTTTTTTTACTGAGTTAAGTATTGTATGTAATTAGTTTTGCTACAGCAAGTGTATGGGACATTGGAAAAAAAGTTGAATTTCCCCATGGGGATGAATAAAGTATCTATCTATCTATCTATCTATTGTCCTGTTTATTAGTTATTGTAATGCCTGCACTGTTTTGTGCACTTTATGCAGTCCTGGGTAGGTCTGTAGTCTAGTGTAGTTTTTTCTGTGTTGTTTTTATGTAGTTCAGTCCAGTTTTTGTATTGTTTCATGTAACACCATGGTCCTGAAAAGCGTTGTCTCATTTTTACTATGTACTGTACCAGCAGTTATGGTCGAAATGACAATAAAAGTGACTTGACTTGACTTCGCAGCATGTTTCGAAGTACCCACCAGAAATAAAGCACACCGGAGGATCAGAATCAGGTTTAGTACCACCGGCAAATGTCGTGAAATTTGCTGTTTTCTGGCAGCAGTACGCTGCACTGCATAATAATGAAAATAGAATTCACAATAGATTAAATTAGTGCAAAAAAAAGAGGAAAAATATTGTGAAATAGTGCCCACTCTGTCCGCCAGAACAAGCGAGATCTCCCAGTGGCCACCCATTTTAATTCCACTTCCCGTTCCCATATGTCTATCCATGGCCTCCTCCACTGTCGTGATGAGGCCACACTCAGGTTGGAGGAACAACACCTTATATTCTGTTTGGGTAGCCTCCAACCTGACGGCATGAACATCGATTTCTCAAACTTCTGGTAATTCCCCTCCCCCCCCGACGCCCCCTCTCCTTCACTTTTTCCCTCTCTCATCGTGTCTCCTCGCCTCCCTCTGGTGGTCCTTCCCCCTTTTCTTCTTCCATGGCCTTCTGTCTCTTTCACCAATCAACTTCCCAGCTCTTCCCTCCCCCTCTAAGTTTCACCTATCACCCTGTGCTTCTCTCTCCGCTCCCCCACCTTTTAAACCTACTCCTCAGCTTCGTTCCTCCAGTCCTGCCAAAAGGTTTCGGCCCGAAACGTCACCTGTACTCTTCTCCGCGGGTGCTGAGTCCCTCCGGCATTTTGTGCGTGTTGCTCGGGTTTCCAGCACCTGCCGATTTTCTGTTGTATGCGGGACAGTGTTCATGGGTTCACTGTCCGTTCAGAAATCGGATGGCAGAGGGGAAGAAGCTGTTCCTGAATCGCTGAGCGTGCGTCTTCAGGCTCCTGTACCTCCTCCCTGATGGTAGCGACGAGAACGAGGCATGTCCTGGATGCAGGGGAGGCTAGTGCCCGTGATGGAGCTGGCTGAGTTTACAGCTTTCTGCAGCCTTTTCCAAACCTCTGCAGTGGGTTCTCCGTACCAGACGGTGATGCAGCCAGTCAGAATGCTAGTCTCTGCCGACCTACCGAATCTCCTCAGATTTCTAATGAAGTATGGCCGCTGTCGTGCCTTCTTTGTAATGGCGGCGATATGTTAGTCCTAGGGTAGATATTCAGAGAGTCTGACACCCAGGAGCTTGAAGCTGCTCGCTCTTTCCGCTGCTGACCTCTCGAACGGGACTGGTGTGTGTTCCCTCGACTTCCCCTTCCTGAAATTCAGAATCAATTCATTGGTCTTACTGAATTTGATTGTAAGGTTATGACACCACTCAGCTAGCCAA
This sequence comes from Hemitrygon akajei, assembly GCF_048418815.1. Classification (NCBI taxonomy): domain Eukaryota; kingdom Metazoa; phylum Chordata; class Chondrichthyes; order Myliobatiformes; family Dasyatidae; genus Hemitrygon; species Hemitrygon akajei. Next base: position 18,704,740 of record NC_133151.1, on the reverse strand, counting down.
TCTTTAAATCCCTTTGGGCCTCCAGTCCTCGGCCCCGGACTCTCTGACTTGTAGACTTCAGGCCTCTGACCTCCAGGCTCTGGCCCAGACACCCACGCATTCCCATCGGTGCGACGGTATTACAGCTCAGGGCGTCGAGAGTTGGGAGTTCAATTCTGACACCATCTGTAAGTGGTCTGTACATTCCCAAGACGTACCTCCACCTGCCAGAGGGAGGTGTCTGCGTGTGATTGTCCTCTCTCCCTCTCTCCCCCCCCCCCCCCCCCGATGGTACCGCAGTTCTGGGTTGCGGTTTGTGGATTGGACTCTTTTTGATTTTGTGTTTTTATATTCTGCCTTTTTGCATAGTAGGGGAATTAAGGGTTATGGGCAGAAGGTGGAGATGGGTCCATGGCCAGATCAGCCATGATTTCTTATTGAATGGCGGAGCAGGCTCGACGGGCCAGATGGCCGACTCATGCTCCTGTTTCTTACGTTCTTTCTTGTTGCCATTTCCGCAATTTGCTTTTTGCACTTGAGGGGGTGCTGATGTTCTTGTTGCTGTTTGCATGGTTTAATTTGTTTGTGTGTGTATGTGTGTGTGTGGGGGGGGGGGGGTGATGTTTTTTCTGCTGTTTACATGATTTTTTTTTGCCCATGAGGGTGTCGGTATATTTGTCTTTGAACGGGCTCTGTGGAGGCAAAATGCTGGAGGAACTCAGCAGGCTGGGCAGCATCCATGGAAAAAAAACTACAGTCAATATTTCGGGCCGAGACCCTTCGGCAAGACTTGGGTTTTGCTTGGACCTCCAGAGTCTGCAGCTTTTCTCTTGGTTATATACTGCATACACACTTTGATAATAAATGTAGTTTGACCTTTGAACTTAGTAGGTTAATCGGTTGGTGTAAGTTGTCCTGTGATTAGGCTAGGGTTAAATAGATGGGCTGCTGGGCTATATCTCTAAATTAAGAAAAAAATAAATACTAGACCTCTGGCTCTCCCAGGACTCCCTGGTGATGGGACTCTGACCTTCGGGTTCAGTCTGCTGTAGACAATCAAGGTGTGCTGGCTGCAAGAAGTTTCAACATGAACCCAGCAGGTCAAGGGAGGTGATGCCAATGCCCACATTGCCTCTTCACTTGGCAACTTGTTGAGGGCCAGGAACTTGCCACAGTAGCTTAAAGTTAAGGAACAAACCACCAGTACAGCTCCAGCAGGCTGCCTTGCCTGAAGAAAACGTGAAGATACTAAATCTGCAACAGCAGCCGCCAAACTGAGGGAAAATTTGTGATTTTTCTTGGGGGAAAAAGAAATATCAGGCAGTGTGCAGGACTACTATATAAGCCACCTCTGTGTTTTCCGCCAATAAAATTAGATTAAACAAGAAATATTGGCGTTATTGGGTGTAAATGTATTTTGATTGTGTTATTAGGGTGGGGTGCAGGTAGATTTGTTTAATTTGGGATTTTTTTTGCTGTCGTGTGGGGGATCAGGCGGAGTGCCGCCACCTCGCCCGTCCGCCGGGGCCTTGAAGGTGGAAGCAAGATGGCGGAGGCGACGAATCGGTGAAGGAGGAGGCGCCGCCGCCGCCCGCTCCGCGCACGGAGGGAGAAGGAGGGAACGAAGAGGTCGTCGCCTGAAGGTCGCCGCCGCGGCCCGTTTACCCTCCGGCTTCTTGTCCTCTCCACATCTCGGATGATGGAGGTGATCGAGGGCTGCCGGCTGCCCGTCCTCAGGAGGAACCAGGAGAACGAGGACGAGTGGCGTAAGCATCAAACATGGCGGGCGGTGAATGTGTGGGGAGCGGTGAGGTAACGCCCTCCCCGCCGCTAGGGGCGCTGCAGCGCGGGGATGAAGTGGCGACCTCCCCGCCGCTGCAGGCGCTGCATACGGAGGTTTCAGGTTGCGACCTCTCCGCCGCTGGGGGCGCTGCTGCACCGTAGCTGTAAGGATAGGCCATTCGGCCCGACTGGCCAGGGTTTTCATCCTATTCTAGTCCTAATTGCCTACGGTTTGTCCACTATCCTCTGATCCTTTCTTATCCATGTACCTGCCCAAGTACCCTTTAAATGCTGTTAATATCCCTGCCTCAACCTGCAGGTTTCATATTTGGATAATCTGCTGTGTGGGAAGGTTTCCCTCAGGATCCTGTCTGCACTCTGCTTGATCTTTCACGGATCCTGTTATAGTTGCTGTTCCATCGATTTGCTGAGTATGCCCACAGGAAAATGAGTTTTGGGCTTGTACGTGGTGACAAATATGTACTTAGATTATAAAATTGACTTTGAACTTCGAAACCTCACCCCTCTCACCTTAAACCTGTGCCCTCTGGTTCTTGGCTCCCCTATCCTGAGCCCCTCAAGATGTTATGCACCCTTGTGAGGTGGCATCATCTTCTGGTATGGCGACTTGAATGCACAGGAACTTAAGAACCTGGTACGTTATGGGCCCATCCCTCTCAAGCATTCCAGTTGTACCCACCTCCGCCACGTCCTCTGACAGCTCAGTCTGTACGCTCACCACCCTCTCAAAACCTGCCTCTCAGGTTCCTCTTCAATTTTTCCTCTCTTACCTTAAACTTCACTTCAAGCTCATGCTTTTTTTGTCATCTGACTGTATACGATGTAATGTTGAGGCTTTATAAGGCCTCACTTGGAGCATTGTGAACGGTTTCGGACCCCTTATTTAAGAAAGAGTGTGCTCACATTGGAGAGGGCTGAGATGAGGTTCTTGAGAACGATTCCAGGATTGAAAGGATTGATGCAGGAAGATTGTTCCCGATGTTGGGGAAGTCCAGAACGAGGGGTCACAGTTTTAAGGATAAAGGGGAAGCCTTTTAGGACCGAAATGAGGAGAAACTTCTTCACACAGAGAGTGGTGAATCTGTGGAATTCTCTGCCACAGGAAACAGTTGAGGCCGGTTCATTGGCTATATTTAAGAGGAAGTTAGATATGGCCCTTGTGGCTAAAGGGATCAGGGGGTATGGAGAGAAAGCAGGTACAGGGTTCTGAGTTGGATGATCAGCCATGATCATACTGAATGGCGGTGCAGGCTCGAAGGGCCGAGTGGCCTACTCCTGCACCTATTTTCTATGTTTCTATGAAAGGAGTATCGTATGAGGAGCAGTTGATAGCTCTGGGCGTATACTCGTTGGAATTTAGAAGTATCGGTGGGGGCGGGGGATCTCATTGAAACCTATCGACTGTTGAAAGGCAGAGATAGAGTGGATTTGCGGAGAGGATGTTTTCTATAGTGTGGGGAGTCTAGGACCAGAGGGTACTGGCTCAGAATAGAGGAACCTCCCATTTAGAATGGAAACGAGGAGGAATTTCTTTAGCCAGAGGGTGGTGAATCTGTGGAATTCTGTGGTGGGCAAGTCACTGGGTATATTTAAGGTGGAGGTTGATAGGTCCTTGATTAGTCAGGCTGTCAAAGGATATGGGGAGAAGGCAGGAGAATGGGGTTGAGAGGGATAATAAATCAGCCTGGATGGAATAGGAGATTCCCCTGGATCGTGGTGCACCCGCAAAGCCTATAACACTCGCAGCACATAAAGCAAAATATTACCATAAGTTAGTGAATAAATATCATTGAAAATGAATGTACTGGGCAGTAAACAGCTTGCTGTCCTGGTGACGGGACCTCGGTGGAGGCAGGGTATTCAAAAGTCTCACAGCTTGGGGAGAGAACCTGTTAACCAGTCTGGCAGTCCGAGTCCTGATGCTCCGGTACCTCCTTCCTGACAGTAGTGGGTCAGAGAGATTGTAGGATGGGTGGTAGGGATCCTCAACAACGGTTGAGGTCCTTGATAAGTCGCAAGTAGGGGTGATGGAGACCCCGCTGGTTCTCTGGGCTGTTTTTACTGTCATCTAGTTTTAGGTGCCTCTACCTTGGGGGAGAAAGACCGCCACCATCCACCTAATCTATCCCCTCGTAATTTTATAAACCCCTCTGCCTGAGGCAGGGAATTCGCTGAACTAAAACAGACATACAGTTTGAGCTACGCTACAAGTTGGTTAATCTTGTCGAGCAACTTTTTCTCTTCAGAAACCATCTGATGGTTGGCCCTCTCCTTCCCTGACTCCCCCTGTGCTGTCATTCACACCCCGGCCACTAGGGGTGCTACTGATTTCAGTCACGGGCCTTTCGATATTCACCATGAGAGATTTGGCAGATCCGGGAAATCCAGAGCATCTCACACAAAACTGCTCATTACAGGGGGTTGCAGAGCTCTCTTCCCTCCTCCTAGGACTTGGTGCTGGATCTCATGTCCCTGTCTTAAACACCACTCTGTTAGTCGACGTATAAGAGCCTGCTTCCAATCACCAGGGGGTGTGGCCATGTTGTGAGTCAAGGTGTGGATTCCTTCACCCACAAATTGGATGTAATGTTCTCTCTCTTGCCAGCAAGTGGTTAGTCAGGGTCTTGCGTCCTCCTCCCTGCCAGTAGGGGTGCTGTAGCTGTCTATCAGGGTGCAGTAACCACCTCCCCACCACCAGAGGTGCTGCTTCTGGAGTCCATAAAACGAACAGAATTAGACCATCACGGGCGTATGTCGTGAAATTTGTTATTTTTCAGCAGCAGCACAATGCAATGCATAATAGTAAAATAAGAAATGAATTATAACAAGATTGAATTAAATAATCAGTGCAAAGAGGGCCAAAAGTAGTGAGGTAGCGTTGATGGTTTCATTGTCCGTTCGGAGATCTGATGGCCGAGGGGAAGAAACTTGCTGAAAATTTGAGTGCGGGTCTTCAGGCTCCTGAACCTCCTGCTTGTTGGAAGTAATGAGGAAAGGGCACGCCCTGGATGATGGGGGGACCTTAATGATGGACGCTGCCTTCTTGAGGCATCACCTTTTGAAGATGTCCTCGATGCTGGGGAGGCTGGTGCAGCTTTTTCCAGTCCTGCGCGGTGGCAGACGGTGAGGCAACCAGCACATCTGTGGAGTTAGTGAAATCTGGCAGTGGCTGGAAGCTGTTCTTCCCCCGTAACTTGTTGTCACGGGCATTTACGTCCATTTGCAGTGTCTGTCTTTGAGGCTGGCGGGGGCTTGGACAACCAGTACAGTTTGGCCCAATTAGGCGGTTGTCCCAATTAACCAAAGTTCAATGGAAATAGTTAAAAAGATATAAAAAATACAATCGAAGTAACAAATTATGTATTTAAAAGAAATACAGACCAAATTAGAACACTACGAATATTACTACAGTACTATAAAACTGTGTATTGGCTCTAATAGTTATAGATAGAGGAATTTGTCCAGTGTACGCTGCTGTGTTTTTTTGGTTGACTGTAAATGAACAAAGTCAGCACAGACACCCAAAGCAGATAGTGGACTGCCTTTATATAATGCTTTCAACAATAGAATCCTCCAAATCCTCATTTTCATAGTAGCATTCAAGGTGATTGTCGATAACCTTCAAATTCTTCGTAGTTCCCAACTGGTAGAAATAGTCAAATTGTTTAATTTTCACTCCCAGCCTGAATGCTTGAAACAGCAGTGACCAAAACAGTTCTGAATGGTCTTCCTGCTTATTTCTTGCCAACTAACAGTGACAAACGCAGACACACGCACAAGACGCTATTTAAAAAACTTAGTTCTAAGTATGACGTAGTGTCTAATGGCCGTGCAACAGTACACAACTGACGCTAGTTAGAAACTGCTCGGCTCCTGCCTCCTGTCCCAATTAAGCGTTTCAGATAAATGAAGGGAATCCTCACTATTGTCTAGATTTGTTTTGTTCTGAAGAGTTGTCCCAAATAAGAGGCTGTCCCGATTAACCGATGGCCCAATTAACTGGAATCCACTGTATATAAAACAACTGACATGTTATTTGCTCCTTTTCCACTCAGCACTGGCAGAGATCCTCAGTGTGAAGGACATCAATGGGAGGAAGGTGTTCTATGTCCATTACATTGACTGTAAGTACTCCTCCTGGGCTATTTGTTTGGTCTCTCTGCTGTGTTTATTATCTCTGCATGGTATCATAAACAACTGATTAAGTTACGTGGGACTGTCACTGTTTAATATTGGGGTATGGTACTGATGGGGTTGAAGGGGGGAAATAAATCAGCCGTGATGTGGCTTTATGGGAGGGGTCTGTCACTGTGTAACACCGGGGTACGGTACTGGTGGGGACGGGTCCGTCACTGTGTAACACCGGGGTACGGTACCGGTGGGGACGGGTCTGTCTCTGTATAACACCGGGGTACGGTACCGGTGGGGATGGGTCCGTCACTGTGTAACACCGGGGTACAGTACTGGTGGGGACGGGTCCGTCACTGTGTAACACCGGGTACGGTACTGGTGGGGACGGGTCTGTCACTGTGTAACACCGGGGTACGGTACCAGTGGGGATGAGTCTCTGGGATGTATGGATGAAGTCCTTGGAGGGGAGGCTGATGTCTTTATCCGAGCAGTGATTCAGTGGTCGGAACTGCTGGAACGGCGAGATTGCCATGCAGAGAGAGGTGGAGTTCACAAGCCCTGTACTCAGTAGGATTCATAAGAGTTCTGAATACGGGGAGATTCTTTGCCTGGTTGTGGCGGGGAGGAGTTTATTGAGAAGCAGAGGTCACTTACCTAGGAGCAATAGGAACAGTCATGGAGATTGGGGATATCTCTCCATTCAGGTGGTGGAATTCTCTCCACAGTGCATGAAACAGGCTCTTCCGACCCTTCGTGCTGCTCTGATTTAATCCTAGCCTGATCACAGGACAATTTACAATGACCAATTAACCTACCACACGGTCACGGGAAGAACGTACAAACTCCGTACAGACCCCGGCGGGAATTGAACCCGGGGCGCTGGTACTGTAACCCGTCGTGTTAACCACTACGCTATCATGCTGCCCCACCGTTCCTTTGAGAAGAAAACGGGTTTGACAAAAGGGATTCAAGCGGTGGAGAGAGAACACAAGTGTGGTATTGAGATGCAGAATCGGCCACGATTGGATTGAGAGCCAAAGACGTAGGAGCTGAATTAGGCCACTCAGCCCATTGAGTTCTGCTCAGCCATTCCATCAAGGTTGTGTGTGGTTTTTTTTTAAACTCCATTCTCCTTCTCACCCCTTGGCCCCCTTACCAATCGTCAATTGCCTATCTTCCAAGTGCGGGTCAATGGGTCTGCACGAAGTGGATGGGCCGAAGGGCATATTTCTGTCCTGTGGTACTCCATGATTCTAAATATGCCCAAATGACTTGGCCTCCATCACCCTCTGTGGAAATTCCTCTGCATCTCTGATCTAAAGGTCCCTTTTGTTCTCAGGCGGAGGCCTCTGGTCCTAGTATCTCCTGCTCCATGTCTACCCTGTCCAAGCCTTTCAGGATAAGGTAGGGGTCAGTAAGGTTCCCCCATCCTTCTAAACTCCAAGTACAGCCTTCAGAGACCTCAAGTACTCCTCTTGCGTCAAGCCACAGCCTGTAAGGAGTTTGTACGCTCTCCCCGTGACCGCATGGATTTCCTGCAGGTGCTCTGGTTTCCTCCTACCTTCCAAAGATGTACGGGTTAGGGTTAGCAAGTTTGCGGGCGTGCAATTCGGCGCCGGAAACGTGGCAACACTTGCGGGCTGCCCCCAGCACATCAGACTTTGCTGGCCGTTAACGCAAAACAATGTATCTTGCCCCAGGCTGTGGCAAGTAAAGCTAATCTTATAGCTGGGTGGGTTTGATCAGCTGAGCAGCTCCCTGCTGGGGTGAGGCAGTGGGGGTTGGAATGAGGGTTCGGATCTCAGGTGGAGCACTGGAAGGTGTCGATTCATGGACTACGTTTGGGAGAACTGCTTTAATTGCCTTAATCCAAAAGTAATGTCTCAGAAATGCCTTCATGACAAGGATCTGCCCACCTCCTGGTCACTGGACTACCTTGAGGTCACCGACCAGTGCTGGTATTGGTCCTGGACATTTATGTTAGAACTCAGACTGCTTGTGTGGGTCTCAATTCGGTGGGTGTCTTTAACGAAATGAGCCTGGAGCAAGGGTTGGGGGTTGTCACCCAGGGAGATGTGGATCTATGGAGTGCTGTGCCTCAGAAGGCAGTGGAGGCCAATTCTCTGGATGCTTTCAAGAAAGATTTAGATAGAGCTCTTAAAGATAGCGGAGTCAAGGGATATGGGGAGAGGGCAGGAACGGGGTACTGATTGTGGATGATCAGCCATGATCACATTGAATGGTGGTGCTGGCTCGAAGGGCTGAATGGCCTACTCCTGAACCTATTAATCTATTGTCTATTGTCAATCTCCAAAACAGGACTCAGAACAGCCTCCTGTCCTTAGAGGTGTGGGTGGAAGTAGTGAGTGAGTGAGTGGGCCGGCGCGTATCCTTTGCCTATGCGAATTCTTAGGTCTCATTCCTCTTCCTCTCTTGCAGTCAACAAGCGCCTGGATGAGTGGGTGACCCCCGAACGCTTGGATCTGAAGAAAATCCAGTTCCCGAAGAAGGAAGCCAAGACTCCGACCAAGAATGGGCTCCCGGGTTCCAGACCGAACTCTCCCGAGCGGGAACTGGTAATGGCTCCTTGTTCACTCGCCCCCCACCAACCCCGTGCCCCTCGCCCGCGACCCCTCCCCACTAGCTGGGTAGCAAAGAGGGGAACCTCGTGGAAGGGGGTTGTGGCGAGCGGATGCAGGGAAGGCAGAGAGAGCGAGAAGGGAAGAAGATGAAAGCTCTTGTGTTTAACCAGCGCCTTTTATAACCTCAGGACATCCTAGAGCTCCTAAAACAGCCAATGAAACCTGTTCCAATCCCCTCAAGTACCCCCAATCACAGAGACCAAGAACAGAAAGTCTTAAAGATGGAATTTACCCGACACTTACGTACATAAAGTCCACTTGATGTGACTCCTGCACCATTACATTCCACTCCACCCTCCAGAAAGCCAAAGATAAAAAGCCAAATGCCTGTTAGTCAAAGCAGTTTGATTTTTCCCAGCCTTACTCATGATTTTTTTGTTACCCTGCGTGAGAGCAAGAGAGCGGGGAAGACAGGGAAGGAAAGTTGCACCTTAAATTCCCCCGGCATCTCTTTAAACCCAATAAGGCAGCCACGCGTGTGTGTTAGTGGACCGTAAACGCAAGTAATCTGGTCTCTATTCCTCCTCAGAAGAAGACACCCGATCTCTCGTTACACCCTTCGACAGCAGGGATTGGGAAATCCATTCCAACACCGGTACAGCATGTTTCTTCATTAAACGCCCACAAGGCTCTGCGTTTTATTTTGCTGATGTCAATATAATCAATGTGGTCCTCATGGTGATTTGCCCACTCCCCGACCCCTAGTTGCTAAGGGTGACCTTAAATCATATGGAGAGCCGGGAAACTCGACACCTCCGGCCCTCCTGCCATCCTTTCCCTGGATCTGACCAAGCGGAGTCTGTACCGGCTTAAAAGTACTGCCAGCTATGGAAGGCTTGAAGTGGAAGCTGAAACCGTGCATAGGCTCGGCAGGTTAGGCAGCATCTGCGGAGCGAGAGAGAATAAAGACCCAGGTGATGAGGTGGGGTCTCTAAGCTGTAAGGTTATTCTCTCTCTCTGCCTCTGTCTCTCACTCACCCTCTCTCTGTCTCTGAGTGTCTCTGTCTTTCTGTCTGTGTGTATCTCTCTCTCTCTCTCATATCCCCCCTTCCTCTCTCTCTGTCTGTTCACCTGCTCTATCTCTCTCTTTCTCCAACCCCCCCCCACCTCTCTGTCTGTCTGTCTCTCTCTCTCTCTCATATCCCCTCTGCCCGTCCTCCCCCCTCTCTCTCTGTCTGTCTGTTCACCCTCTCCCCCTCTCCCCCTCTCCCCCCTCTCCCCCTCTCCCCCTCTCCCCCTCCCCCTCCCTCCCCCTCTCTCCCCCTCTCCCTCTTCCCCCTTTTCTCCCCTCTCTCTATCACTCCCTCTCTCTCTGCCCCCCCCTCTCCCTGTCCCTCTCTATCTCTCCCTGTCCCCCTCTCTCTCTGTTCCCTCCCTCCGCTGTCATCTCTCTTTCTGTTCCTCGATCTCTCTGTCCCTCTCCCTCTCTCTAACTTTCTCTGTCCCCCTCTCTCCATCCCCCTCTCTCTCTCTGTCCTTCTCTCTTTGTTACCCCTCAGTCTCCCTTTTAGCCCCCCCTCTCTCTTAGCCTCTCTCTGGCGTTTTCTCTCCCCCTCTCCCTGTCCCCCCTCTCTCTGCCCCCCCTCCCCTGTCATCTCTCTCTCTGTTCCCTGATCTCTCTCTCCCTCCCCTCTCTCCGTGTCTCTGTCCTTCTCTCTCTCACACTCTCTGTCCCCCCCCTCCCTTTGTCCCCTCTCCCCCCTTTCCCCTGCACCTCTCTGTTCCCCCATCCCTCTGTCTCTGCCCCCTCTCTCTTGTCCCCCTCTCCACCCCTTGTCCACCCTCTCTCCCCCTCTCACTCCCTGTCCCCCTGTTCCCACTCTTTCACTTTCTCTCTCTATTTCTCTCTGTTTCTCTCCCTTTTCCACAATATTGTGTTTCTCGTGGTTTCATCAGATTTCAAGACTGTTGTTTGGGTTCTCCGTTGTCACCCCTGGAATGAGACCCTCGCTCATGTTGCCGTGGTGGGTTGCTAGTTTGCTGGGAGGAATGAGCTACACAGATTATGTGTCCCACCAGGTGCCTCCTCCCAAAACAAAGACTGCGTGGTCTGTGGGGAACTGAATTCAGGAGAGTCTGCAGATGCTGAAGCACTCAAAGGAGGTGGGGGAACTCAGTGTGTCAGGCAAAGCATAATAAGACCTTACAAAAAAGGAGCATCTGCTCCACGTTCCACCTCTCCCTCTCAATGCCTTCTCCCTGTAACCTTTGACACCCTTACTCATCAAATACCTATCAATCTGTGCTTTAAATGCACCTAATAATTTAGCCTCTGCAGCCATCTTTGGCAATGAATTCCCCTGGCTAAGAAAATTCCTTCTCATCTCTGTCCTAAAGGTGTGTCCTTGTAGAGGTAACATCCTCTCCACATCACTGTGTCTGGGCCTTTCAGTATTCAGCAGGTGTCAATGCGATCCACTCCTCTTCTTACCCTTCTCTATGGAGGAAAATGGGCAGTTGATGTTTCAGGGTGAGACCCTTCATTAGAACAGGAAAGAAAGAGGGGAGAGAGCTGGTATATAAAGGGTGGGAGCAAGAGCTGGCAAGTAATGAGGGAGGGGGAGAGCAGAAATGATGTTTGATGTTGGGAGATGATGGGTGAATTCCTGTGAGGGAGGGGGAGAGTGGGAATGGTGTATGGAGTTGGAGGTGATGGGTGGATCCAGGTGAGGGAGGGGGGAGTGGGAATGGTTTACAGTGAGAAGTGATGGGTGGATCCAGGTGAGGGAGGGGGTAGACTGGGAATGGTGTATGGAGTTGGAGGTGATGGATGGATCCAGGTGAGGGAGGGGGTAGACTGGGAATGATGTACGGAGTTGGGAGGTGATGGGTGGATCCAGGTGAGGGAGGGGGTAGACTGGGAATGGTGTATGGAGTTGGGAGATGGATGAATTTAGGTGAGGGAGGGGGAGAGTGGGAATGGTGTACAGTGGGAGGTGATGTGTGGATCCAGGTGAGGGAGGGGGAGAGTGGGAATGGCGTATGGATTAGGAGATGGATGAATTTAGGCGAGGGAGGGGGAGAATGGGAATGATGTATGGATTAGGAGATGGATGAATTTAGGTGAGGGAGGGGGAGAGTGGGAATGGTGTACAGTGGGAAGTGATGGGTGGATCCAGGTGAGGGAGGGGGGAGTGGGAATGGTGTATGGAGTTGGAGGTGATGGGTGGATCCAGGTGAGGGAGGGGGGAGTGGGAATGGTGTACAGTGGGAGGTGATGGGTGGATCCACATGAGGGAGAGGGGAGTGGGAATGGTGTACAGTGGGAGGTGATGGGTGGATCCACATGAGGGAGGGGGTAGACTGGGAATGGCGTATGGATTAGGAGATGGATGAATTTAGGTGAGGGAGGGGTAGACTGGGAATGGCGTATGGATTAGGAGATGGATGAATTTAGGTGAGGGAGGGGGAGAGTGGGAATGGTGTACAGAGTTGGAAGGTGGTGGGTGAATTCAGGTGAGGGAGGGGGTGAGTAGGAATGGTGAAAGAAGTTGAGAGATGATGGCTGGAAGTGCCAAAGCTCCTTATAACTCTGCTTTGTCTCCAACCCCACGGCACCAACATCAGTTTTTCAGTGATCAGCTTGAAACGTTGATGATTTATTCCCTGCCCGACCTGCTGTGTTGCTCACATTCCCCCATCCCCTCACCTGGATCCACCCATCACCTCCCAGCTCTGTAAACCACGCCCTCTATTCCCCCATCCCCTCACCTGGATCCACCCATCACCTCCCAGCTCTGTAAACCATGCCCTCTATTCCCCCATCCCCTCACCTGGATCCACCCATCACCTCCCAGCTCTGTAAACCACGCCCTCTGTTCCCCCATCCCCTCACCTGGATCCACCCATCACCTGCCAGCTCTGTAAACCACGCCCTCTGTTCCCCCATCCCCTCACCTGGATCCACCCATCACCTGCCAGCTCTGTAAACCACGCCCTCTGTTCCCCCATCCCCTCACCTGGATCCACCCATCACCTCCCAGCTCTGTAAACCACGCCCTCTGTTCCCCCATCCCCTCACCTGGATCCACCCATCACCTGCCAGCTCTGTAAACCACGCCCTCTGTTCCCCCATCCCCTCACCTGGATCCACCCATCACCTGCCAGCTCTGTAAACCACGCCCTCTGTTCCCCCATCCCCTCACCTGGATCCACCCATCACCTGCCAGCTCTGTAAACCACGCCCTCTGTTCCCCCATCCCCTCACCTGGATCCACCCATCACCTGCCAGCTCTGTAAACCACGCCCTCTGTTCCCCCATCCCCTCACCTGGATCCACCCATCACCTGCCAGCTCTGTAAACCACGCCCTCTGTTCACCCATCCCCTCACCTGGATCCACCCATCACCTGCCAGCTCTGTAAACCACGCCCTCTGTTCCCCCATTCCCTCACCTGGATCCACCCATCACCTGCCAGCTCTGTAAACCACGCCCTCTGTTCCCCCGTCCCCTCACCTGGATCCACCCATCACCTGCCAGCTCTGTAAACCACGCCCTCTGTTCCCCCGTCCCCTCACCTGGATCCACCCATCACCTGCCAGCTCTGTAAACCACGCCCTCTGTTCCCCCGTCCCCTCACCTGGATCCACCCATCACCTGCCAGCTCTGTAAACCACGCCCTCTGTTCCCCCATCCCCTCACCTGGATCCATCCATCACCTGCCAGCTCTGTAAACCACGCCCTCTGTTCCCCCATCCCCTCACCTGGATCCACCCATCACCTGCCAGCTCTGTAAACCACGCCCTCTGTTCCCCCATCCCCTCACCTGGATCCACCCATCACCTCCCAGCTCTGTAAACCACGCCCTCTGTTCCCCCATCCCCTCACCTGGATCCACCCATCACCTGCCAGCTCTGTAAACCACGCCCTCTGTTCCCCCATCCCCTCACCTGGATCCACCCATCACCTGCCAGCTCTGTAAACCACGCCCTCTGTTCCCCCATCCCCTCACCTGGATCCACCCATCACCTCCCAGCTCTGTAAACCACGCCCTCTGTTCCCCCATCCCCTCACCTGGATCCACCCATCACCTGCCAGCTCTGTACACCATTTTTTTCGCTCTCCTCACCTCCCCTCACCCTTGCACCTGGATCCTCTATTACCTGCTAGTTCTTGCTCTACCTCCTCCCCCCCCCCCCCCCCCACCTTTTTATATTGCGTATCTCCCTGATGAAAGATCTTAACCAGGGCATGTGTCCTTGGCCTGTGCACATTTATGGTCACTGAAGTGCACCCGGGAAGAGTGTGGGGGGTGAAGTGAGGTGTAGTGGCCACCCAGTGGGGGGATGGGCTTTTTACCCGTGGCGTGCGCGCCCCCTAATCTTCTGTGCTTTGCTGTCCCCAGGCATCCTGGGCCGCAGGAAATACTCCCCCCACACACCCGACTCGGGAAGCCCTGCTCCTGACGCAACGTCCCAGCACCCACATTGGGTGGGGTTGGGGGAAGGTGTGTTGTGACGTGCTACACCGCTAATCTTGCTGCTGCTTCTCAGTGCCTCCTCCCCCTCCAGCTGTGCTCGGAACGCTCTAAAAAAGAAATATTTGCTGCTTGGGTTTTGTCAGGGATGGGCTACTGCATTTGTGCCCTTGCACAATTGACCATATTTCATTGGCTGTCAAATTCTTTGGGATGTCCTGAGTTTCGGAAGAATGCTACAGAAACGAGAAACGTTTCCTTTGTAGAATCCCTGTGCGGTGACCACCCTGCCTGCTTAGCCATCCGTTGACGTGTCTCTTGATGGAATGTTTGTTTGGCAGAAAAGAAGTGACCAAACTTTCACACGTAACCCCCGCTTTCTGCAATGTCTTGTCACCAGTCGTATGGAAGTACTTCGCGTTCAGCGGGTTTGCGCCATCTGGTGGCAGGAGGCCAGTGTGGCTTTATGCGGCCGCCGCAATGGGACAACCAGTCTGCTCATAGACCCCAGTTGGGGGGGGGGGGGGGGGCGGGGGTGTCTCCTTGGGCATGTCTGCAGCCGAGAGACGGTAGTGCACAAACGTAGTAGTCTCGCCTGGGCATCATAGTCTCAGCGGCCAGGACTCGGCAAGTACAGATCAGCGAATTTGCAGATGACACCGAGACTGGGGGCGCAGCAGACTGCGAGGAAGGCTACCAAACCTTTGCAGTGGGATCTGGAGCAGCTGGGGAAGTGGGGTGAAAAATGGCAGGTGGAATTTCATGCAGGAAAGTGTGAGGTGTTGCACTTTGGAAGCACAAACCAGGGTAGGACTGGTGAACTGTAGGGCACTGAGGAGTGTGGTAGAACGGGGAGATCTGGGAGTACAGAACCAGAGTTCCTTGAAAGTGGCATTGCAGGTAGATAAAGCTCTTGGCAGATTTGCATTCATAAACCGGAGTTGGAATGAGTACAAGAGATGGGATGTTATGTTGAAGTTGTATAAGATGTTGGTGAGGCCTGATTTGGAGTATTGTGAACAGTTGTACAGCTACCTACAGGAAAAATGTAAACAAGGTTGAAAGAGTACAGAGAAAACTTAGACAGACAGACATACTTTATTGATCCTGAGGGAAATTGGGTTTCGTTACAGTCACACCAACCTAGAATAGTGTAGAAACGTTGTCTCATTTTTTAACTGCATTGCATTTGTGGTTTCTAAATGACAATAAACTGAATCTGAATCTGAAATATAGCAATATAAAACCATAAATAATTAAGGAATAATAAGTAAATTATGCCAAGTGGAAATAAGTCCAGGACCAGCCTATTGGCTCAGGGTGTCTGACACTCCGAGGGAGGAGTTGTAAAGTTTGATGGCCACAGGCAGGAATGACTTCCTATGACGCTCGGTGTTACATCTCGGTGGAATGAGTCTCTGGCTGAATGTACTCCTGTACCTAACCAGTACGTTATGGAGAATGTTGCCAGGTCTGGAGTTATAAGGAAAGATTAAATAGGTTAGGACTTTATTCCTTGGAATGTAGAAGACTGAGAGGAGATTTAATAGAGGTATACAAAATTATACCAAATTATAGGAATAATTTCCAGTAGAAGTGGTAGAGGCAGGTTCGGTATTGTCAGTTAAAGTAAAATTGGATAGGTATATGGACAGGAAAGGAATGGAGGGTTATGGGCTGAGTGCAGGTTGGTGGGACTCGGTGAGAGTAAGTGTTCGGCACGGACTAGAAGGGCCAAGATGGCCTGTTTCCGTGCTGTAATTGTTATGTGGTTAAATACAAGCAGGCCTTTTCCACTGAGGTTGGGTGGGACTGGAGTGAGACGTCAGGTTAAGGGTAAAGATGAAATAGGGGGAACTTCTTCACTCAGAGGGTGGTGAGAGTTTGGAACGAGCTGCCAGCAGAAGTGGTGAATGTGCGTTCGATTTCAAAGTTTAAGAGAAGTTTGGATAGGGACATGGAGGGGAGGGGTACAGAGGGCTGTGGTCCAGCTGTGGATAAATGGGATGAGGCAGAATAACAGTTTGGCACGGGTTTGATGGGCTGAAGGGTCTAGTGCTCTAAGACCTTCGCCCCTGAGTACGAGAGGTCTGAGAATTGGAATCGGGCTCCAGGAGGTTAAGGAGAAAGTCACTCCATGTGTTGCTGAGGGGAGGAATGAGGGAGTGACTATCTGTCGAGGGACTGTATAGGGAGGAACGCCAGAGGGAGGCATCAGTGAGAGAGGGTTGCTCGGGGTAGAAATCCGGCTGAGTCCTATACTGAAGCAGCTTCTCATAGGTGGGACCTAAAGCCATGGTCTCCTGTCCTGTCCAAGATCCCATAAAGCTGTTGAACAAACAGAATGGGAGCTCTCCAGGTGCCCCCAGACCAATGATGTCGCAAAGCAGATCATGCGGTCATTTACTTCTGTTTGCGGGAGCTTGCCGTAATGGATCTCGCTGGGGCAAAGTTTCATGGTGTCTCTGGAACGTACAGTTGCTAGTCTGGTTAGGGTGAGACTGTACAGGCACGGCTCTGGTTATGGTGGTACCACACAGGCAGTGGTTTGGTTACGGTGTAACGTGTAGGCACTGCTCTGGATGAAAATCACAGTCACACTGGCAGTTATATCACAGATTCAGAATGAGGTTTATTGTCACTGACATGTGGAATTTGTTTTGCAACAGCAGTACTGTGCAATACAGAAAAACAGGATAAATGTGTAGTGATTGAACAAGTCATGCAAAAGAGAGCAGAAAGTCGTGAGGTAGCGTTCATGGGTTCAAACAGCATAGAACGTAGAAACCTACAGCACATTACAGGCCCTTCAGCCCACAATGTTGTGCCAACCATGTAACCTACTCTGCCCTACCGCATAGCCCTATTTTTCTAAGCTCCGTGTACCTATCTAAGAGTCTCTTAAAGGACCCTATTGTGTCCGACTCCACCAGCGTCGCTGGCAGTGCATTCCACGCCTCCACCAATCACTGTGTGGAAAACTTAGCTCTGACATCCCCTTGGTACCTAATTCTAAGCACCTTACAACTATGTCCCCTCGTGTTAGCCATTTCAGCCCTGGGAAAAGGACTCTAGTTATCCAGACTTCCTTTCGTCATTCAAACATGCACTGATTAGTTTTTCGCTTTAGTCCTCTGCAGAACGGTTTAAAACCTAACGCTTTAGGATCTGGTTGTCACCGGCAAAGCCAGCAATTATTAGAACGTAGAACATGTACAACACAGTACAGGCTCTTCGCCCACAAGGTCGTGCTGACCCTTTAACCTGCTCTAAGATCAGTCCTGATGAAGGGTCTCAGCCCGAAACATAGACTGTTTACTCTTTTCCATAGATGCTGCCTGGCCTGCTGAGGTCCCCCAGCATTTTGTGTGTGAGATTTGGATTTCCAGCGTCTGCAGGTTTTCTGGTCTTGGGTAGAATAACAGTTCAGCATGTACTAGATGGGCTGAAGGGCAGCGCTCTCTGACGAGTTCACCTGGCACCCTCTCCCCCATCCGCATCTATCTACAATTACGTGGTGTTCCCAGGCGCCATCCACCCACACAGACCGTAGCGTATTGCTGGCGTTCCCTGTGCTTTTGCAACCCTCATCCCTCGTCCTTCTGGCCGATGGAATTGGTGGATTGAGTTTGAGGAGTCCTGGTGAGATTCTGCAGTGCACCCTGTAGATGGGTGCAAACTGTGATGTGGAGGGAAACCTGCAGGGGTGGTGTTCCCCTGCACCTTTCCTGACGACAGCGTCTGTAGGTTTTGGGAGTTATTGTCCAACTCCCCCCCCCCCCCCCCCCCCCAACTCTCTTCTCCTCACTTCCCCCCCCTTTCTTCCATAGTCCACTCTCCCCTCTGATCAGATCCCTCCGTCAGCCCTTTAACTCTTTCACCTATCGCATCCCAGCTGCTTTCTTCATTCCACCCACCTTCCTCCTGCCCCTCACCCCACCTTCCTATTCTGACTTCTGCCCCTCCCCTTACCAATCCTGGTGAAGGGTCTCGGGCCTGAACGTTGACTGTTTATTGCCCTCCGTAGATGCTGCCTGACTGGCAGGGTTTTATTTATGTAGCGACACGGCGCAGAGCAGGCCCTTCCAGCCCAAGGAGCCGCACCCCGCGGCCTACCGATTTAACACAGGGCAATTTACCATGACCGATTAGCCCACTGTGCCAACCGTGGACGGTCAGAGGAGCGCCCGGAGGAAACCCACGGGGAGAATGTGCAAGCTCCTCACAGACAGCGCCGGAGTTGATCTCTGGACTCCGGAACGCCCCAAGCCCACTAGGCTACCGTGTCGCACCGTCCACCATTGTGTGTGCGTCTGTCTGCTCTGTAGATGGTGCACACTGTGTGGAGGATAACTGACAGGTGCCAGACAAGCATGCTGCCTTTCACTTGAGAGGTGTTGCGCATCTTAACTGTTCTCCCTGCACTCTCGGGCCTGCAGAAGGCACCGTGCCCCGATTTCGGAAGTGATTTTATTTTACCAATCATGGTTGTTATCCCTGAGCTGAACCCCTGAACCTGAAGCACCAGTGGACCTGTCCTTTGCTCTTTGACCTGTTTACCAAGAGCCAAAGCATAAAGTCCTGACTCCAGCCAATGTAGCACGCAAGCCTCCAAACCCTACGACAAGGTGGGTGTCCTCTTGGAGGGTCACTGGCAAAGCTAGAGTTTATTGCCTTAGTTCATCTTGAGAGGTTAGACCCTGAACGGCTGCAGACGTAGAGCACTACAGCACAGAAACAGGCCCTTTGGCCTATCTAGTCCATGCCAAATTATTATTCCCATCGTCTTGCAGTTGAACCATAACCCTCCATTCTCCTCCAATCCATGTATTTATCCAATCTTCAAAGTAAGTTTTATTTCTACAGTACATACATACAACCCTGAGGTTTATGTACTCTCATAATAAAATCTCAATCATATACAACCCTAACCCTATCATAAATAGCGAGTGCTACTTGGTCTCTTTGTGCTGGTAAATCTTCTACAAGTCTGTATCGTAAACCCCCATGCACACCGGGGTGCCAGACTCCCAGTTGTCAGGTAAGGCTAGGAAAGCAATCGGTTCCCGGCTCCCGGCTGCTCTCCATTTCAATCCCCTGCCGCCTACCAGTGGCAGAGATGAGGAAAGGGAGTCTCCTCGCTGCCATAACCCGGTCCGGCTCACTCCGGGTGGAAGGCAGAGGCTCAGGGCATGGGTGTCTCTGTGGGGGTAGACGGGTGGGTAGTTCACCAGTGGTTGCCCACCAGCAACCTGCCTATTTAACCCTTACCTAACCTAATCACTGGGCAATGGGCAATTACCAATTTCCAATTCACCCACTAACCGAGATGACTTTGGACTGCGGGAGGAAACTGGAGCACCCGCATAGAACCCACGGGAAGGATTTACAGACTTTCTGACAGACAGCGCTGGAATCGAACTCCAAACCCCGACGTCCCGAGCTGTAATAGTGTCGCACTTTCCGCTACGGCTCCCGTGGCTCCCCGTTCCCCGCCACCTCCCAAGGGCTGTCACCCCGACGGCTCATTGAGTGGCACCACGTAACGCTTTACAGCGCCAGCAACCAGCAGTCGGGGATCATTTCCTGCTGCTCTCTGCAAGGAGTTTGTGAAATTCTCTGTGTGATCGGGCGGGGTTCCTCCCATATTCCAAAGGGATACGGGTTAGGGTTAGTAACGTGTGGGCGTGCTGTGTTGGTGCCAGAAGAATAGCGACACTCGCGGGCTGACCCTAGCGCATCCCGGGACTGCGTTGGTCGTTGACGCAATTATGTAATTGCGTTGTAATTATGTTTTGATGCACGTGTGATGAAAGAGCAAATCTTTTTATCTTTAATTTATCTTGGACAGAAAGGATTAATTCTGTGCTCGAATCTACCCCAGTCGAGTCATACTTATGGCTTTCTGTCATGGGCAGGGGGGTCGGGGTAACAAGTTCTATCTCACTGCCACCACCTTCTCCCCACCCTCACTGAGCCTGTGACCCCTGGAGGTCCCTTTGTCTCGCTGCCCTGTCCTCCCCACCCCTCACCGAGCCTGTCACCCTGGAGGACCTGAGGTGAGGGGTCGCTGCCCTGCCCTCCCCACTACTCTCCTCCTTACCCTATGCCCCTCGCCCTCATGGCAGCCAGGGACTACGAGGTAACGTGCAGAATCCCTGCTGCGGGTGGGAGGGATCCAGGGGAGGTTGCATGGGGCTCGCGAAGTGAACCGCGGGTGTGTGGCCCTCTGAGTGAGAAATGCTGCCTTTCCCTTGCAGAAAAGGAAGTTGGAGGCCGTCTCGCTCGCCACCCAGTGCTCCCCGGTGACCCCCGTCACAGCTGCCTCGGAGATCCCGACGCCCGTCTACGCACAGGTGAGTCTTCCGTGCCTGGCTCCTGGGGAGAGGCTGTTCATCAAACAATCACCAGCAGAACACACAAAATGCGGGAGGAACTCAGCAGGTCGGTGGTGTCTGTGGAACCAGTCTCGCCGTTTCGGGTCAGGACTCTCCATCGGGACTGGAGAGGAAGGGGGAGGAAGTCTGAATTAGAAGGTGGTGGGGAGGGGAAGGAATACGAGGTGGCAGGTGATAGGTGAGACCAGGTGGGTGGGTAAATAAAGTAAGAAGCTGGGAGGTGATAGGTGGAAGAGGTAAAGGGCTGAAGAAGAAGGAATCTGATTGGAGAGGAGAGTGGACTGGGGGAGAAAGGAAAGGAGGAGGGGAACCAGAGGGAGGTGATGGCCAGGTGAAGAGAGGCGAAGAATTGAGAGGAGAACCAGAAGGGAAAGTGATAGAAGGGGAAATTTTCCATAATTTCTCCCTACCCCCCCCTTCACGGTTTTAGGCCTTTCAATATTCAGTTGGTTTCAATGAGATCACCCCCCCCCCGCATTCTTTTAAACTCTTGTTCTGAAACTGGCGCAGAATCAATTTAATAAGAAACTACAAAGGCTTTTAAAGTTCAAAGTAAATTTGTTATCAAAGTACAGGTATGTTGCCATGTACAACCCTGAGGTTCATTTTCATGTGGGCGTACTCAGCAAATCTGTAGAATAACCATAAAGAATGGATGAAAGACCTTGTTTTCCTGTATGTACTATAGACTAATACAGCATTGGGAAACAGGCTCTTTAACCCATTCGGTCCGTGTCGAACAATGCGCCCACCTGAGCCAGTCCCAGTTGCCCGTGTTTGGCCTATATACCCCTCTACATCAGGGGGGTTCCCAATGCCATTGGAGCCTTGCCATGAACCGAAGGTATCTGTTGACCGCAGGTTGGGAATCCCCTAAATCTTTCCTATTCACGGACCTGTCCAAAGTATAGTGAAAAGCCATAAAATTACTATAAATTACAAAAACAGTATAATAAACCGCCCCCCCCCCCCCCCCCGGAAGAACCAGGTAGTGTTCACGACTGTCTGGAAATCTGATGGTGGAGCGGAAGATGCTGTTCCTGAATTGTTGAGCCTGGGCTTCAGGGTCCTATACTTCCTCCCTGATGGGAGGAGTGAGAAGAGGGCCCTCCTTGGATTTTGTGGGTCCCGAGTGAGTGACCCCGGCTTCTCGAGGCACTGCCCCTTGAAGGTGTCCTTGGCGGCGGGGAGCGTTGTAACCCTGACGGAGCTGGCTGGGCCTACAACCCTCTGCAGCCTCTTGCAGTCCTGCGTTTTGGAGCCTCCGGACTAGATGGCAATGCCGCCAGTCAGATGTACCTGTACGGACACTCGTACGAGTCTTTGGCGATATAGCGGTCGTCCTCAAACCCCTGATGAACGGTAGAGTTCTCAAGCAGGCATATTAGAAATCTCTCCGGTTGTAAACTTCCACAGATTTTCCTTCTGGATTACACAAGTTGACAGGGTGGTAAAGAAGGCATATGGCGTGGAGACCCTCTGTGGTGGGGTCGGCCAACGATGCTGCATCCTACATTCAGTTGATAGGCAAGCTGTTGCCCGTTCAGCAGACTCCCCCTCTTCACTGATGAGCCCAAAGGAACGGCAGAGACCAGCGGCGTCGCAGGAGTTGCCGGTCAGCGTTGAACTCAGTGTAGGACTGCCTCAGGGACTCCAGCTCCCGATTTTTCCCTTGGAGTTTACTGCCAAAGCCTTCCCCGTGAGTTTGTAGAGCCGTGAGGCAGTGGAGGATTGAAGTCAGAGTTTTCCTCCTCCTAGATGAGTCGGCATCTACAGCCGAGAGTCCCATCTGCCCGAATTTTAAGGCGCCAGTAACCCGCCTTTGCCCCTTCTCCTGTCAGTAGAAACGGTTCTGCCAGGCTTAGTAGCTAAGCCGCATGCAAAGGTCAGGAGCTGGACTTGGTTGTCAGAGGCTGTTTGAGATGCATGCCATTGGGAGCATTTAATAGATAGTGGGAGCTTATTCCTACTACCCCTCCTGCTACACCCCCACCGGCAATAACAACCTTAAGGAACTGCATATGGCACACTTGTCTTAAATAGTCAAGGGGTTGAGTTCCAGAGTTGGGAAGATATGTTGCTACTTTATAAACCTCTAATTGGGCTGCATCTGGAGCATTGCATTCATTTCCGGTCACCCCGTTACAGGAAGGACATTGAGGCTTTGGGGAGGGTGCAGAGGAGGTCCTCCAGGGCACTGACTGGGTCAGTGGGCATGAGCTGTAAGGAGAGATTGGACAATCTTGGGGCTAGTTTTGTCTGGAGCAGCAGGGGCTGAGCGGAGGCTGGGAGAGGTTTGTGAGATGGAGCAGACATTGAGTTTCTTTTTCCCAGGGTTGAAATGTCCAATGCCAGGTGGGGGGGGGGGGAATAACCCAAAGGAGACAGGTGTAAGAGTGGTGGGTGGCTGGAATGAGCGGCCGATTGTGGTGGTGGAGGCAGATACATGGTTAAGACGTTTATAGGTAGGCACATGAATGGACAGAGGATGAAGGGAATGAATATTGTGTTGGCAAAGCGGTTTAGTTGGGCGTTTTCATGGTGGAATAGTGCTTAGCGTAGTGCTTTAAAAGTTCAAAGTAAATTTATTATCAAAGTACATATACGTTCATCGTATACAACCCTGAGATTCATTTTCTTGCGGGCGTACCCTCATTGATTCTATATAATAATAACCATAACAGAATCAGTAAAAGATCTCCCAGCTAGGGTGTTCAACCAGTGTGCAGAAGACAATAAACTCTGCAAATTCAAAAGGAAGAGATCATAATAAAAAATAAATAAAGAAGCAATAAATATCAAGAACATGAGATGAAGAGTCCTTGAAAGTGAATCCATAGGTTGTGGGAATAGTTGAGTGCAGTTATCTCCTCTGGTTAAAGAGCCTGATGGTTGAGGGGTGATAACCGTTCCTGAACCGGGTGGTGCAAGTCCTGAGGCTCCTGTACCTCCTTCCTGATGGCAGCAGTGAGAAGAGAGCATGACTTGGGCAGTGGGGGTCCCTGATGATGGATGCTGCTTTCCTGCGACAGCGTTTCATGTAGATATACTCGGTGGTTGGGCGGGGGGCTTTACCCATGATGGACTGGACGAAATCCACGACTTTTTGTAGGACATTTCATTCGCGGGTATTGGTGTTTCCATCTCAGACTGCGAGGCAGCCAGGCAATATACTCTCCACATCTAGAGAAATTTGTCAAACTTCTAGATGTCATGTCGATTCTCTGCAAACTCCTAAGGAAGTAGAGGTGTTGACATCTTTTCTTCATAATTGCACTTGGCTGCTGGACCCAGGACAGGCCCTCTGAAATGATAATAGCCAGGAATTTTAATTCTGCAGCGTCAGAGATTGCGACTAAAGTTCAATTCCCTCTGCTGTTTGTAAGGAGTTTGTACGTTCTCCTGGTGACCGTGTGGGATTCTTCTGGGTGCTTTCATTTCCTGCCACATTCCAGAGTCGTACGGGTTTGTGTTAGTGAGCAGTGGACGTGTTATGTTGGCGCCAGATGCGTGGTGGTACTTGCAGACTGACCCCAGGACAATCCACAGACTCGGTTGGTCCTTGATGCAAGCGACGCATTTCGCTGTATGTTTTGATAATATCTCTACTTTAGTTCAGCACAACATTGTGGGCCGAAGGGCCTATTCACATAAAAACCATCAGAAATAGAAGCAGGAGTAACCAATCTGGCCTGTTGAGCCTGCTCCGCCATTTAATAAGATCATGTCTGATCTGGCCATGGACTCGTCTCCACCTACCTGCCTTTTCCCCGTAACCCTTCACTCCCCTATTCCTGTTACTGTACTGTACTGGTCTTTGGTTAAAAGAAATGTACGGAGAAGGAAAGTTAGACATTTGAAACCGAAGACTTGTGGCTCTCTGTCTCATCAAAAAAAAATACTGCTCAAATCTATGGGGGATAATTTAAAGAAACACACTGGAATCCCTTGGATCTTTTGAAGACAGCACGTGGTCTAAAGAATTACTGATCGAGGAGATAATGTCGGCTCAGGTATATTTCAGAGTCAGAATCAGGTTTATTGTCTCTGACACATCTACCTATAAAGTGCAGAACAGTACGTTCTGGTCCAACGAGCCACACTGCCCAGCGACCCTAACCCTGGCCTAATCACAGGCCAATTAACCTACTAACCACCACGTCTCTGGACTGTGGGAGGAAACGCACGCCTTCACCGGGAGAACGTGCAAACTTCTGATCTCTGACGCCCCGAGCTGTAATGGTGCCGCGCTAACGGTTCTGCCACTGTGGCATGATTTTTTTTGTTTCAGGCAGCAGTACAGTGCAATACATTTTTTAAAAAACCTATAAATTGCAGAAGAAATATAAATCAGAAGTGCGAAAAGAGAGCAGAAATATAATCAGAATTTGATCTCGCGATCACAGTGCTGGATTCGATCCTGTAATCGGAGTACCTGATGGCGAATCGGACAACGGGGCAGGCAGAGTGAGGTTAAAGGGCGGTCAGCAATCGTGGCTAGGATTTATCTATTCACTTAGCGGAATAGAGCGGAGTAGGACCTACCAGCCCTTCGAGCTGCACAGCCACAGCAATCCTCGACAGCCCCGAGTTACCCCTAGCCTAATGGTAGGACAATTTACAATGACCAGCTAGCCTACCCGGTACATCTTTGGACTGTGGGAGGAAACTGGTGCAGGAAGTACGGAGATTCCTTATAGAACATCTCCGGAATTGCGCTACCCATGCACCCATCAATCAGGCGAGTCCCTCCACTTGGTCAACCAGGATGTCCGATCGGCTGTGACTGGGCACCCAGGGAGCACTGGCACACAGTTAGCGAGGATTTATATGGAGCAATTTAAGTGATCTAATTAGTTTAAGTGATTTATAATAGCATTAAATGCATTGGTAGTGTTTGTAGAAATTGTAACGTGCAATCTGTATAAATTACTTATACAAGTCTGACTCTAAAAGACTCAGGAGCCTCAGGACCCACACCACCAGGAATCAGGAACGGTCACTATCCCTCAACCATCAGGCGTTGAATCAGAGGGGTTAATGGTAGGTAAAGCCCTCCCCATCATTGACCACATCGACACGAAACACTGTCACAGGAAAGCAGCATCCAGTTAACACAAGTAAAGGAAAAGATTTGGGAAAGGGGAAAAATATTAAAAAATTAAGTAAATATAAGTACATAGGGATTGGATAATTATGTTTGGGGGTGGGAGCAAACATGAACCAGTTAGGATATAAAATCCTACAATGGTAGTTACATAGGGTTACATATAATATTTTGGACCAGAAGTAATGGTTCAGAAGAGATACATGGAAGTTATTATTAATCCACTATTATTACTATTTTTCTTAACAAATTATTGTCATTGCTTAGTCTGATAGGGTGGAATTACAACTACACATAATTATCTATTTAAAAGTGCCTTATTACTTTTCATATTATCTCAATGTGTACTTATGAATGTATAAAAAATTATAGATTAAAATTCAATTTAAAAAAAAAGGAAAGCAACATCCATCATCAGGGACCCCCACCGCCCCAGGCCGTGCTCTCTTCTCACTGCTGCCGCCATCAGGGACCCCCACCACCCAGGCCGTGCTCTCTTCTCACTGCTGTCATCAGGGACCCCCACCATCCAGGCCGTGCTCTCTTCTCACTGCTGCCATCAGGGACCCCCACCACCCAGGCCGTGCTCTCTTCTCACTGCTGTCATCAGGGACCCCACCACCCAGGCCGTGCTCTCTTCTCACTGCTGTCATCAGGGACCCCACCACCCAGGCCGTGCTCTCTTCTCACTGCTGCCATCAGGGACCCCCACCACCCAGGCCGTGCTCTCTTCTCACTGCTGTCATCAGGGACCCCCACCATCCAGGCCGTGCTCTCTTCTCACTGCTGCCATCAGGGACCCCCACCACCCAGGCCGTGCTCTCTTCTCACTGCTGCCATCAGGGACCCCCCACCACCCAGGCCGTGCTCTCTTCTCACTGCTGTCATCAGGGACCCCACCACCCAGGCCGTGCTCTCTTCTCACTGCTGCCATCAGGGACCCCCACCACCCAGGCCGTGCTCTCTTCTCACTGCTGTCATCAGGGACCCCCACCACCCAGGCCGTGCTCTCTTCTCACTGCTGCCATCAGGGACCCCCACCACCCAGGCCGTGCTCTCTTCTCACTGCTGTCATCAGGGACCCCACCACCCAGGCCGTGCTCTCTTCTCACTGCTGCCGCCATCAGGGACCCCCCACCACCCAGGCCGTGCTCTCTTCTCACTGCTGCCATCAGGGACCCCCCACCACCCAGGCCGTGCTCTCTTCTCACTGCTGTCATCAGGGACCCTCACCACCCAGGCCGTGCTCTCTTCTCACTGCCGCCATCAGGGACCCCCACCACCCAGGCCGTGCTCTCTTCTCACTGCTGTCATCAGGGACCCCCACCACCCAGGCCGTGCTCTCTTCTCACTGCTGCCATCAGGGACCCCCACCACCCAGGCCGTGCTCTCTTCTCACTGCTGCCGCCATCAGGGACCCCCCACCACCCAGGCCATGCTCTCTTCTCACTGCTGCTGCCATCAGGGACCCCCACCACCCAGGCCGTGCTCTCTTCTCACTGCTGCCATCAGGGACCCCCACCATCCAGGCCGTGCTCTCTTCTCACTGCTGTCATCAGGG
Organism: Hemitrygon akajei; assembly: GCF_048418815.1. Classification (NCBI taxonomy): domain Eukaryota; kingdom Metazoa; phylum Chordata; class Chondrichthyes; order Myliobatiformes; family Dasyatidae; genus Hemitrygon; species Hemitrygon akajei. The sequence goes on along the minus strand of NC_133151.1, from coordinate 18,677,703 downwards.
ACCCCCACCACCCAGGCCGTGCTCTCTTCTCACTGCTGCCGCCAACAGGGACCCCCCACCACCCAGGCCATGCTCTCTTCTCACTGCTGTCATCAGGGACCCCCACCACCCAGGCCGTGCTCTCTACTCACTGCTGTCATCAGGGACCCCCACCACCCAGGCCGTGCTCTCTTCTCGCTGCCGCCATCAGGGACCCCCACCACCCAGGCCGTGCTCTCTTCTCACTGCTGCCATCAGGGACCCCCACCATCCAGGCCGTGCTCTCTTCTCGCTGCCCGCCATCAGGGACCCTCACCACCCAGGCCGTGCTCTCTTCTCACTGCTGTCATCAGGGACCCCCACCACCCAGGCCATGCTCTCTTCTCACTGCCGTCATCAGGGACCCCCACCACCCAGGCCGTGCTCTCTTCTCACTGCCGCCATCAGGGACCCTCACCACCCAGGCCGTGCTCTCTTCTCACTGCCGTCATCAGGGACCCCCACCACCCAGGCCATGCTCTCTTCTCACTGCTGTCATCAGGGACCCCCCACCACCCAGGCCATGCTCCCTTCTCACTGCCGTCATCAGGGACCCCCACCACCCAGGCCATGCTCCCTTCTCACTGCCGTCATCAGGGACCCCCACCACCCAGGCCATGCTCCCTTCTCACTGCCGTCATCAGGGACCCCCACCACCCAGGCCGTGCTCTCTTCTCGCTGCTGTCATCAGGGACCCCCACCACCCAGGCCATGCTCTCTTCTCACTGCTGTCATCAGGGACCCCCCGACACCCAGACCGTGCTCTCTTCTCACTGCTGTCATCAGAGACCCCCACCACCCAGGCCGTGCTCTCTTCTCACTGCTGCCGCCATCAGGGACCCTCACCACCCAGGCCATGCTCTCTTCTCACTGCTGCCATCAGGGACCCCCACCACCCAGGCCATGCTCTCTTCTCACTGCTGCCATCAGGGACCCCCACCACCCAGGCCGTGCTCTCTTCTCACTGCTGTCATCAGGGACCCCCACCACCCAGGCCGTGCTCTCTTCTCGCTGCTGTCATCAGGGACCCCCACCACCCAGGCCATGCTCTCTTCTCACTGCTGTCATCAGGGACCCCCACCACCCAGGCCATGCTCTCTTCTCGCTGCTGTCATCAGGGACCCCCACCACCCAGGCCGTGCTCTCTTCTCACTGCTGTCATCAGGGACCCCCACCACCCAGGCCATGCTCTCTTCTCACTGCTGTCATCGGGGACCCCCACCACCCGGGCCGTGCTCTCTTCTCACTGCTGTCATCGGGGACCCTCACCACCCAGGCCGTGCTCTCTTCTCACTGCTGTCATCAGGGACCCCCCACCACCCAGGCCGTGCTCTCTTCTCACTGCCGCCATCAGGGACCCCCACCACCCGGGCCGTGCTCTCTTCTCACTGCTGTCATCAGGGACCCTCACCACCCAGGCCATGCTCTCTTCTCACTGCTGTCATCAGGGACCCCCACCATCCAGGCCGTGCTCTCTTCTCACTGCTGCCGCCATCAGGGACCCCCACCACCCAGGCCGTGCTCTCTTCTCACTGCTGTCATCAGGGACCCTCACCACCCAGGCCGTGCTCTCTTCTCACTGCTGCCATCAGGGACCCCCCACCACCCAGGCCGTGCTCTCTTCTCACTGCTGCCATCAGGGACCCCCACCACCCAGGCCGTGCTCTCTTCCCACTGCTGCCATCAGGTAGAAGGTACAGGAGCCTCAGGACTCAGGTTCAGGAACAGTTGCTATCCCTCAACCATCAAGGATAACTTCACTCACCTGAACATTAAAATGTTCCTGTTAAGTATGGACTCACTTTCAGAAACTTCCCATCTCATCTTCTCGATACTTATTGCTTATTGATTGGCTGTATTTTCATAGTCCGCTGCCTGTTGCACATTGGTTGTTTGTCAGTCCTGGTGGGTGCGGTCTTCCATTGATTTGTAGACCCGATGTAGATTGGGAGATTGCTTCACCAAGCACCTATGATCTGCCAGCCAGGAAAAGTGGGATCACCCAGTGGCCGCCCGATTTAATTCCCCTTTCCATTTCCATTCCAACACGTCAGTCCATGGCCTCTCTACTGTTGCGATGAGGGTTGGAGGATCAACACCTTATTTTCCATCTGGGTTGCCTCCAACCAGATGGTGAAGATCAATTTGTCAAACCTCCGGTAATGCCCTTCCCACCACCCCTTCACCATTCCCCATCCCCTCCTCCTTCTCTCACCTTCAGATTCCCCCTTCTCCAGCCCTGTATCTCTTCTACCAATCAACTTCCCAGCTCTTTACCTCAACCCTTCTGCCCCCCCCCCCCCCATCCCCTCCGGGTTTCACCTGTCACCTTGTGGCTCTTCCTCCCCTCCCCTCACCTTCTTACTCCGGCTCCTCATCTTCTTTCCTCCGGTCCCGACGAAGGGTCTCGGCCCCAAACGTCGACTCTCTTCCACAGAGGCTGCCTGGTCTGCCGAGTTCCTCCGGCATCTTGTGCATGCTGTTTCATTGATTCCGTTGTGTTTACTGTGAATGCCTGCAAGAAAGGGGTGACAGCCACCTTTCAAGTCAGTCGAGTCAAGTTTATTGTCCTTTAACTATACAGATGTATAGCGTTAAAAGAGACAACGCTGAACGAGGTGTAAAGCACAGTATTACACGTAACACTCTGAGTCTGAGGTCCCTGTCGGTCGGAGTTGACCATGGATATTTCATCCTAGCTATCTAGATACGTAATCCAGGGCAGCATGTTTCCCATGTAGCAGGCTCCTCTCCACGCACCTGATGGAAGGTCAGAGACCAATACAGTTCGGCACCAGCAACGTCGCAGGAGTTGCCAGTCAGCATTGAATTCAACATAGGACTGTCTTGGGGACTCCAGCTCCGGATTTTCCCCCTTGGGTTCAATCCCAAAGCATTCCCCATGAGTGGGTGAAACCACAAGGCAGTGGAGATTTCAGATCAGAGTTTTCCGTCTCCTAGATGAGCTGCCAACCGCCCCATCTGTCGGAAGAGACTGTTTTTAAGGTGCTGGTAACCCACCTCTGCCCCTCCTCCTGTCGGTAGAAACAGTCCCACCGGGCTCAGTAGCTAAGCCACTGGGCTTGGTTGTCAGAGGCTATTTGAGACGCACGCCATTGGGAACATTTAATAGGTAGCGGGAGCTTGTCCCCGCCACCACCTCCAGCTGTAACGACCTTAAGGAACCAAGATATTGTGAGGTGCAGAACAGATTAACCAGTGACACTTTGAAGGCGAAGTGGCAGGGAGTGCAGAATCCTAATGGCCCGAGGGAGGAAATTTACTTTTAACTTTGAACTTTGGCTGAAAAAATTTGTTTGGTGCGTTGCTCAAGAATCCCAGCATCTACAGAGTTAATGATTTCCCACTCCCCCTTTGCTTCCTCCCTACAGCCCTGTAACAATTTCCCTTTAAACCCCCCCACAGTTACCCAGAATAATCTCATGACTGGAAGGGTCAGCGTGTGAGGAGCGATTGATGGCTCTGGGGCTGTACTTGCTGGAGTTTAGCGGAATGAGGGGGCGGGAAGAGCTCATTGAAACTTGTCAGATATTTAAAGGCCTTGATAGAGTGGACATGGAGAGGATGTTTTCTGTAGTTGGGGGAGTCTAGGACCAGAGGACACAGACTCAGAACAGAAAGATGTCCTTTTAGAACAGAGATGAGGAGGAATTAGCCAGAGGGTGTTCATTCCCACAGACTTCTGTAGAAACATAGAAAATCTACAGCACAATACAGGTCCTTCGGCCCACAAAGTTGTGCTGAACATGTCCCTACCTTAGACATTACTAGGCTTAAAATTACTAGACATTACTAGGCTTAAAAATATAGGCATAACTATAGCCCTCTATTTTTCTAAGCTCCATGTACCTATTCAAAAATCTCTTAAAGGACCCTATTGTATCCGTCTCCACCACCGTTGCTGGCAGCCCATCCCATTCATGCAGAGGCCAAATCATTGTGTATATTTAAAGCGGAGTTTGATAGGGTCTTGATTAGTCAGGGGCATCAAAGGTTACGGGGGAGAAGGCAGGAGAATGGGGTTGGGAGGGATAATGAGTCAGTCGTGATGGAATAGTGGAGCAGACTCGATGAACCAGATGGCCTAATATTGCTCCTAAATGGTATCTTATGGTATTAGACATGGTTGTGTAGTGGTTAGCATGACACTTTACAATACCAGTGACCTGGGTTCAATTCCCACTGCTGCCTGTGATGAGTTTGTACGTTCTCCCTGTGACCACATGGGTTTCCTCCGGCTGCTCTGGTTTCTTCTCACGGTCCAGAGAGGAGGTACCGGTTGGTAGTTTAATTGGTCATTGTAAATTGTCCCGTGACTAGGCTCAGATTAAATCAGGAGATTTGTGGCTGGTGTGGCTCAAAGGGCCAGAAGGGGCTAATCCGTGTTGTATCTCAATAAAAAGTAAAATAAACTCGGATCCCCGGTCGCATGTTGTTTGAGCGCTCCTCGACGGTGAGTCTGGGACAGCTGGGTAATGTCTGACTTGCGATTGTTCCTTTCCTTCCAGCAGAATGGTTCCGCCAGGAGGCCGGTTTCCGTGGGGGCGGGGAGGAAGAGGAAGGCCAACTGCCTGGGCACCGACGAGGTAAAGCTATCCATTTGCCGCCTCCTCCCTCGTCGCTCGCGGGGCAGCGGCGTCCCAGAGTCCCATTCCCGGGGCAAGCTGGTCCCACGCCGGTGCTGCGGGAGGGGCGGCGAGGAGGGAATATTGCACTGTGGCAGGGGAGGCAAGGGGGCAATGGGGGGGTGGGGGAGAGTGCCACACTGTGGAAGAGACGGTGAGGAGGGAGTGTTATACTGTGGCTGGGAAATGGGTGCGTAGTTTGGGAGGGGCAGTGAGGAGCGAGCACCACAGTAGAGGAGGAGTGGTGAGGAGGGAGCGCCGCGCCACAGGACTGGTGAGGATAGTGTGTTGTACTGTGGGAGAGGAAATGAGGAGGGAGTGTTGACTGCGAGAAGAGGGCGCTGAGATACAGGAGGAGTGGCGAGGAGGGAGTGCCGTGCAGAGGGGCGATGAGGACAGAGCCCTGCACTGTGGGAGGAGTGGTGAAGAAAGAGGTCCGTGGCGCGGGAGGATGGACGAGGGGGTAATGCTGTGGGAGGGGCTGGGGACAGTCTGAAAGTATCACCTTGTTTCTGGCGCCAACAGCCGCATCTCTGCAGCTTCTTGTGGTCACGGGCAGAGCTGTTGCCGTAACAAGCCGTGGGTTGGTAGGTTGGAGATTGGATCCAGGCACAGACCATCTCAGGCCTGCCTGTCTCGCTCCTCTGTCACCAGTTTTGGGTTCTCCCCCACCCTTCCACCGTCTCGTGATGTCACAGTGATGCCGCAACGTGTCTGATGACATCATGGAGCGTTTAACTGCCTCCCGCCTCCAACTGTCCCGCACAGAACTAAAACCAGCATGGACCGTCCCGCACCCTGGTAACCCCTCCCAGAGCAGTCAGGGAAAGTGTGGGCTCCTCTCCTCCCCTCACGCCCTCCCTCCCTTCTGCAGGACTCGCAGGACAGCTCGGACGGGATCCCCTCGGCCCCGCGGATGACGGGGAGCCTGGTGTCGGACAGGAGCCACGATGACATCGTCACTCGGATGAAGAACATAGAGTGCATCGAGCTGGGCCGACACCGCCTCAAGCCCTGGTACTTCTCCCCGTACCCTCAGGAGCTGACGTCACTCCCTGTCCTCTACCTCTGCGAGTTCTGTCTGAAGTATCTAAAGAGCCTCAAGTGCCTGCAGAGGCACCTGGTGAGTGGATGGGTGAAGCCCTGGGGTCTCCGATGGTTGTCTTGGTGAAGGGTCTTTGCCTGAATCTACTCCTTTCTGTAGATGCTGCTCGACCTGCTGAGTTCCTCCAGCATTTTATGCATGTTCCCCGAGCTCACTCAGCCTATCCCCTCTGTAATCCAGGCAGCAACCTGGTCATCCTATAATGGAGGCAACCAGAACTGAACACAATACCTCAATTGTTGCTTAACCAGAATTTTGTTGAGCTGCAACGTTACCTCGCGACTCTTGAACTCGTTGCTCCCACCCCCACCCGATTAATGAAGTCAGCACACCATATGCCTTCTTAACCACCCTATCAACAGTGTGCAATTGCCACAAATTTGTTCTCTCTAAATTTTGTATAGACTGCTGCGTCGTCTATAATATTAATGTAGTCGTACCTTCCTTATTGCTCAGTTCCACCCATAACACCTCACTAGACAAGTTCTCCAGCCTGTCCTGACATAGCACTACCGTGACATTTTCCGACTAGTAACACGACCCCTCTCGCACCGTCGCGTCTAAAACGACGGGAACCCCGGAATATTGATCTGGTCCTCCAGCAACCAAGTCTCACAAATGGCTACAACATCATTGTGGTGTTCTCATTCAGGTGTGAGAACTCTGAACTAAACACCGAGGTAAATCGTAGTCAATGAAGCAAGATTGCAGTAAGATTAACCGTTTACTGTTCACTCTGCCACATTAACGTATGGTGAAAACTTGATAAAACAATACAAAATATATACAATATTTGTTTCCTTCTTGACATCACATTTACATCATAAATACTTGTAAAAGTAAAACTACAAACTATATTACATTAAACTCTCATACAGTCAGAATCTACCTACGCCATCGACTGGCTTTAAATACACTTCAACACAAACAAACCGTAACTCTTTCAATAACAAGGAACATACAGTAAACTTTATCAACCGTTTAACAGAATCAGCGTTAACATTTTTACTTCAACATATTGACTGTCTTATGAACTTACGGCGTTGCTTCTATGATGTTTCTTAGTGCGTAGAATGAAAACTTTTCTCGTGCTGATCCTGCACACACAAACCCCCTCCTTCCCATTTCTCCAAACCGGTATTTTCCCACAAGACGCGGCGAAACCTGGTGTGACGTCATCGCATGCCGCGATACATCACGGACAACGAATTTACTTTCAACAACCTTAACTTTAACTAGAAAACAATTACAAATGAATTACTAAAGGGAAAATGTAATAAGCTAAATGAATGCCTTAAAGGCAACATAATCATAATTCCAGTTGTTGATCCATGCCCTGAGCTCATCTGCCTTTCCTCCAATACTTCTTGTATTGAAATATACGCAGCTCAGGACATCAGTCGCACCTTTTGATTCCCGACTTTGTCTCAGAAATTAACAACATGTGTCTCCACAACCTCCCCACTGTCTGTTCTGGTACCCATCTCCCTGAAACTGTAGTTTAAGCTGCACTCCCCCCCCCCCCCCCCCACCCTGGTACAGTACCAGTAAACCTTCCTGCAGTATTAGTCCCCCTCCAGTTTACATGCAAACCACCTCTTTTGTACAGGTCCCACCTTCCCTGGAACCCAGTGATCCAAAATTCTGAAGTTCTCCCTCCAACAGCTGCGTGTTAAACTGTATGATCTTCCTATTTCTGGCCTCACTAGCATTGTGGCACGGGTAGCACTTCTACGATCACAACCCTGGTGGTCCTGTCCTTTAACTTAGTACCTAACTTCCTGAACTCACTTTGCAGAACCTCGTCCCTCTTTCTACCTGTGTCATTGGTACCTATATGGACCACGACCTCTGGTCTCTCCCCTTCCCACTTAAGAATGTTGAAGTCTCTATCCGAGATGTCTGGGACCCTGGCACGTACCAATCCGGGAATCTCGTTCTCGTCCATGGGACCTCCTTTCTGTTCCCTTGACTAATGAATTCCCCTATCACCATAGCTCGCCTCTTCTCCCCCCTTTCTTCCTGAGTCACTGTCTCAGTGCCAGACCTTTCTCTACTAGGTCATCCCCTACCAACAGTATCTAAAGTGATATATCTGTTGTGGAGGGGGATGACCACAGGGGTACTCTGTGCTGGCTCCTTAACCCCTTCCCCTTCCTGACTGTCACCCAGTTTCCCGTGTTCTGCAGCTTGGGTGTAACTACCTCCCTATTTGTCCTATCTGTCACCCTCTCCGCCTCCCGAATGATCCGGAGTTCATCCAGTTCCAGCTCCAACTCCTTACCGCGGATACGTTTCCCTGCCTCGCCCGCGTTCCACAACAGCAGCATTCACCTGCCTGGCATCTCTGCTGTTCTAACTGTGCATCATTTATAAAGAAGGAAACAATAAATAAACTGGAACAAAAATCTACCTTCCCCTTTTCACTTCCTCACACTCAAGCCTCTCCTTGCCAAAGCCTTGAAGAGCTGCAGCCCAAAATCCCCACTCTAACACTGCCCACTCCAACCAACCGCTTTGTATGCCTTTGCCTTGCTAATGGATCCAGATCTCTTCACTGTGTTCCTTTTACGAATGGTTTATTGGAATTGTTATCGAGATACAGTAAAAAGCTTGTTCACACAGATCACCTCATTACACAGAACGAAGCAAAACAGTAACAGAATGCAGAATAAAGTGTCACAGCTACAGAGAAAGTGCAGTGCAGGCAGACAATAAGGTGTAAGCTTATAAAGAGATCAAGATTCAAGATTCAAAAATTTTATTGTCATTCTAACAGTACATCAGCTGTGCAGGGCAGAATGAGACAGCGTTTCCCAGGGGCAGTGCAATCATAACATAACAAGCGCAACACTAAATAATAAACATAACCATAAATAGTAAAACACGACAGCCACATGTCAGTTAAAAACAAGTTATAAGTGTCCAGTGCAAGTTAAAAGTGTCCAAAGCAGAGTCAGGTAGAGCAGCTATTTAGCGTTCTGACTGCCTGTGGGAGGAAGCTGTTTAGTAGCCTTGTGGTTTTAGTTTTGATGCTCCTGTAACGTTTGCCTGATGGCAGAAGAACAAACAGTTCATGGAGAGGGTGTGAGGGGTCTTTAATGATGTACTGTGTCTTCTGGAGGCATCGACTGTGAGGTCAAGGGTCTTAATGTACCAGGGCTCTTATACCAGCAAGGTACAATACCACGCAAAAAGCCTTAGGCACACATATACTAGAAAGTTTGTCAACCCTGTAGAATTTTCTCTACTTCTGCATAAATATGACCTAAAAACCTGATCAGATCTTCACGTTAGTCCTAAAGCTAGATAAAGAGAACCCAGTTAAATAAATAACACAGAAGCATTATACTTCGTCATTTATTTATTGAGAAAAAATGATCCGATATTACATGTATTTGTTGGAAAAAGTATGTGAACCTTTGTTTCAGTAACTAGTGTGACCCCCTTGCACAGCAATAACTTCAACCAAATGTTTCTGGTAACTGTTGACCAGTCCTGCACATCAGCTAGAAGGAATTTTAGGCCAGTCCTCCTTACAAAACTGCTGGATGTTGGTGGGGTTCCTTGGATGAACTGCTTGCTTCAGGTCCTTCCGCAACATTTCTATAGGATTAGGGTCAGGACGGCCATTCCAAAACAAGAATTTTCTTTTTTTTATACCATTCTGGTGTTGATTTACACTTGTCTTTCGGATCATAGTCTTGTTGCATTATCCAACTTCTATTAAACTTCAGGCGATGGACTGCTACATTCTCCTGTAAAATGTCTTGGTACAATTTTGATTTCATTGCCCCCTCAATGATTGCGAGCTGCCCAAGCCCTGAGGCAGCAAAGCAGCCCCAAACCGTGATGCTCCTTCCACCGCGACTCACAGTTGGGATGACGTTTTGGTGCTGGCGTGCAGTGCCTCTTTTCCTCCAAACTTAGCAGTGTGTACTTCTGCCAGAAAGTTCAGCTTTTGTCACATATTGTCCACAGAACGTTGTCCCGGAAGCGTTGTGGGACATCCAGGTGGTCTTTTGCAAACTTGAGACGTGCAGCAATGTTTGTTTTTTGGAGAGTAGTGATTTCATCCGTGGTGTCCTTCCATGAACACCATTATTGTTTAGTGTTTTTCTTACAGTGGAGTCATGAACAGAGACTTTAGTAGCAAGTTCTGGAGATTTCTGCAGGTCTTTTGCTGTTACCCTTGGGTTCTTTCTCACCTCCTTCAGCATTGCACGTTGTGCTCTCGGTGTGATCTTTGCAGGATGCCCTCTCCCAGGGAGAGTAGCAACAGTACTGCATTTCCTCCATTTGTAGACAGTTTCTCCTACTGTGGATTGATGAACACTCAAATCTTCAGAACTACTTTTGTAGCCTTTTCCAGCTCCATGCATCTCTACAATTCTTCTTCTAAGATCCTCTGAAGGTTGTTCTGATCAAGGCCTGGTGCACATAAATTGAGAAGAGCAGGCTCTGTCAGTAACCTGACTTTGTCTTTTCGAAAGGGCAGGACTCCTCTACAACCCACACCTCCAATCTCATCTCATTGATGGGAACGCCTGACTCCAAATAGCTTTTGTAGAAGGCAATTCCCCAGAAGTTGAAATACTTTTTCCAACAAATACATGTAATATTGGATCACTTTTCTCAATAAATAAGTTAATTAATATAATGTTTTTTGTGTTATTTATTTAATTGGGTCCACTTTAGCTAATTTTAGGACATGTGACGATCTGAACACATTTTAGGTAAAAGTAGGGAAAATTCTACAGGGTTCACAAGCTTTACAGCATACTGTATAGCTGGCGTGGCTAAGACTTTTGCACAGTGCTGTAGTAATTTCATGTAATGCGCAGTACTGCTGCAGCAAAAAATAAATAAATTTCATGACGTGTGAGTGATGATAAACCTGATTCTGATGTGGGTCTCTATTTTGGACCGAGAGTGGGATCGTGTTTGCGAAAGGGGGCACAGAGAGGGGAATCAGTTTAGGGAAATGTGGAAGGTTGAGGGGAGGGAATCAAATAACCTTGCCGGGTGTGTCTGAATCCACGCCACCCTCCCCACTCCTTCTTTGCCCCCTGTCCCACACCCCTCCCTCCCGCGGTGCTCCACCCTTCCCCTTCCCAACATCGTTGGCTTCCGCCAGACATACAAACTCTCTCTCCACTCCGCATTGACAAGTTCAGTACTGTGCAAAAGTCTTGGGCAGCCAAGCTGTATGTATGTGCCGGAGACTTTGGCACAGGACTGTCGAAGTGGGTGGTATGTGCTTTCAGGTTTTCTTTTAATCTTCTACCTGATGGGAGGGGAGAAGAAGAGAGAATGTCCAGGATGGGGATTGGGGGGGAGGGGGGGGGTCTTTGATTACGCTGGCTGCTTTACTGAGGCAGTGGGAAGTGTAGACAGAGTCCATGGAGGGGAGGCTGGTTTCTGTGATGTGCTGAGGCTGTGTCCGCAGTCACTGGGGACTACAAGAGTGAAACTCTGTGAAAGGAGTGGTTAGATTTGCTGGGTAAGGTGTTTTCGTGCGGTCGGGAGACACAGACAGTCCTCCGGAACTGTTCTTAAAGAGACAGGCGTCTTTGCTTACCCATCATTCTGGTGTTGTCTCCCCTCAGACTAAATGTAATCTGCGTCATCCGCCAGGGAACGAAATCTACCGGAAGGGAACCATCTCCTTCTTCGAAATTGACGGCAGGAAAAACAAGGTAAGAACGTGTGTCTGTTGCTGCGTCTGGCCCTCGCCGTGCTCACTGGTTTAGGGAAGTAAGTTCCTCCAGCAACACACACACAGACTGCTGGAGGAACTCAGCGGCTCGGGCAGAATCTGTGGAGGGAAATCGACGTTTCTGGTCGGGAAGCTAAAGACTAGCATCGTTTGCCAGATGTACATCGAAACGTGGAAACACACAGTGAAATGTGTCGACCAGCGCGGTCCGAGGATGTGATCTGGGGGCCACGCTTCTGGCATCAACACAGCGTCTCCACATCTTACTGTCTTTGGACTGTGGGAGGAAACCCACATGGTCACAGGGAGAACGGACAAACTCCTGACAGACAGCAGTGGCAGTTGAACCCTGATCACTGATTGCTGGCACTGTAAAGTGTTACCCTAGCCGGCACGTTACGGTGCCGTCACAACCACCCCGGCCCGGATCCATAATATTGTAATAAATAGCAGCAACACACACATGACTGATTTTTTTAAAAAAAAGATTACTAAAAGTGTGAAACTACTCCTGTTGTTCATAGGAATCTACACTCTGTGGCCACTTTATCAGTTACTTCCAGTACCTAATAAAGTGGCCTCTGAGTGTCTGTTCGTGGTCTCCTGCTGCTGTAGCCTGTCCACTTCAAGGTTTAACATGATGTGCATTTAGAAATGTTCTTCTGCACACACTGTTGTAACGGATGGTTATTTGAGTTACTGTCGCCTTCCTGTCAGCTTGAACCAGTCTGGTCATTCTCCTCCGACCTCTCTCGTTAACGAGGCGATTTTGCCAACAGAACTGCCGCTCTCCAGAGGTTGTTTTGTTTCTCTCGCCACTCTCTGTAAACTCTGGAGACTGTTGAGTGTGAAAATCCCTGGAGATGAGCAGTTTCTGGGGTACTCAAACCCGTCGGACATCAATGAGCATTCCACGGTCAAAGTCACCGGGATCACATTTCCCCCCCATTCTGATGTTTGGTCTGAACAACAACTGAACCTCTTGACCGTGTCTGTATGGTTTTATGCACCGGGTTGCTGCCACATGTTTGGCTGATTAGATATTTTAACTAACAAGCTGGTGTTCCTAATGAAGCCAGTGTATGTGTTTATGAATTTTAGATTCAGGTTTATTTATTGCATGTGCATCAAACTTACAGTGAACAAAACAAAAAAAAAACAGGCTCTCCGGATTCCAGCCTCAGGTGGACTTCTGGACTCATAGACACTAGGCCTCAACTTCCCGAGTGGACTCGGGGTTCCGGAGTGGCCATCGGACCTTAACTTTCCGACTGGACTCAGTGCTTAGGCCATCGGGAATTGACTTCCCCAGTGGACTTGGCTCCGGCCTCAGCTTCCGAATTTCCGATCGACCTTTGGGCTCCGATCTTCGGTTTCAACTGCTGCACTCACTGATGATGACGAATGAACACTAGACCTTAAATACTGGTCGCTCCGATGTCCAAGACCCGGAACCCCCAAGTGTTAGTCCTCGAGCGCTGGACTTTGCGATGACCGAGACACCAAATAGTAAGCCTCCAACACTGGACTTTCCAGTGACTGAGAACCTGAATGCTAGGCTTCAAATGCTGGACTTTCCGATGACTGAGACCCTGAACGTTAGGCCTCGAACTCCGGTCTCACTGATACACGTACCCACAATTTAATAATATTGTGTGAGGTTGTCGGTACGGAGGGGTGTGTATGGGTCAGGCAGGATTGGAGGGGCTGTAACCCAAGGCCTGTTCTCTCACCTACTTGCTGTTTGTTTTCTCATTGCGAACAGAATTACTCCCAGAACCTGTGCCTGTTGGCCAAGTGTTTTCTGGACCACAAGACACTGTACTACGACACCGACCCCTTCCTCTTCTACGTGATGACCGAGTACGACTGCAAAGGGTTCCACATCGTTGGCTACTTCTCAAAGGTAAAATATCGGCTTTGCTTATCACGGGTACAGCAAAATGCACTGTAATGGTGTCCACGGTCAACAGAGACCGAGGAAGTACTGGGGGCAGCCCTCGAATATCGCCATGCTTCCATTCATAACCATGATTCACTAACCCTAACCCATATGCCTTTGGAACGTGAGGGAACCGGAGCACCCGGAGGAAACCCACACGGTCACAGGGAGAACGTACAAACTCCTTACAGACAGCAGCAGGGATTAAACACTAATCACTGGGGCTAGCAGTAAGTTACCTACCTCCATAGACGCTGCTCGACCCGCTGAGTTCGTCCAGCGGTTTGAGATCAGGGTAAGGATGAGCTTTATTTGCACGCCTGTGACTCACTAACCCCTAACCCGTGTGTCTTTGGAACGTGGGAGGACACCCATGGGGAGAACGTACAAACTCCTTACAGACAGCGGCGGGAATTGAACCTGGATCACTGTGCTGAGTTAACCGCTGGGGGAGGTTGAACAGGCTGGGACTTTATTCACTAGAGCGTCGGAGACCGAGGGGGTGACCTTATAGAAGCGCACAAAACCCTCGAGGGGGCACAGATGGGGTAGAGTGCACACAGTCCTTTCCCCTGGAAATTTATTAACCTTAAACACAAGAGATTCTGCAGATGCCGGAATCTAACCCTACCTACCCTAACTGTAACCGTACGTCTTTGGAATGTGGAAGGCAGCCGGAGGAGTCCGACATCCCCTTCTGTGATTCGGTGACAGTGAGTCCCAAATTCTCCCCATCTTCTGCATATTCCCTCGGAATTCTCAATTGAATTAAATTCCATGGTGGCTAGTGCGTCATTAAGCCAAACTAACTGTTGGCTTCATTGGGGAAAGGTGTGCTTTAACCACCCAGCCAGATCTACACGGTTCCTTCCTTCTGTACAGTCACCCTTGCTCCCGGTAATATTGTCGCCATATCCACACAGGTCCTCTATATCACCATTCTCTACTTCTCAGCTTTCCCTGACAGAAGTTTGGGGTTCAGCCTTGTTAAATCGTTTTGCTTTTCTGACTGGTCTGCGACGTAAGCTGCAGAGAGTATTGGACTCTGACCCGTACATCGCAGGCACACCCCTCCCCACCGTTGTACAGGAGGCACTGCCTCAAGACACAAGAGACTCGGAGATGCTGGGCATCCCTCGGGCTGAGACCTGATGAAATTTCAGTCCTGATGTAGGGTCTCAGCCCGAAACGTCAACCGTTTGAACCCCTTCGTAGATGCAGAAGAGATACTTCCCTCCAACCATTCAGTTCTTGAACCCTCATCACTACAGTTTAGTAACACTGCGACTACTTTGCACAAAAGTGGATAATATTTTTCTTATACTAATTGGGGTTTCTTGTAAGAATCGTTGACAATTTACGTTTGGGTTGAGTTCTCCGATCTTGGCAATTGTCTTGCAAACGTTTTGTCACTGTACGAGGAGACATTGTCAGTGTGCTGTTGAGTGTGGTGTGTCCTCTGAATGCTTGGCTTTTCCATGCTTATCGATCAGCTGCTCGGTTGTGTGGTGAATTCGTGTTCGTTGCGGTCTGGAAATTTGTCCGCATTGGTTCAGAAATAGGACCGAGGTCTTCAAGTCTGTTTGCAGAATTGTTCGCGGGAAACCACGCTTCTCCTGCATGCCGCACGTTTGCGCCATGACTCCCACTGAGGCCCAGTCGAATTCGTGCCACCCTCGATCTTCATGGGTAGAAGCATGGTTTTCCAAATAAAATTCTGTAAACGGACACGCAGACCTCGGTCCTATTTCTGAACCAATGTGGACAAAATCCCTGACCGCAACGCCAGGAGCTCGCCGCGGAACCGATCAGCGACGAGACTTCCTCCCCAAACCGCAGCTGAGTTTCTGTCATGAGAATAGAAAATACTTCTGTGGTGGATGAGGTACCTGTGAAGTTTCTACAAGTAAGTTTATCTTTGCACCTGTGCACACATGGACTTGGCATTTGACAATAAACTAGGAACGATACAAACCTGTGGCCACCATATCCGCCGACAACCACCATTATAAAAACACGAGATTCTGCAGATGCTGGAAATCCAAAGCAATGCACACACACACACACAATGCTGGAGGAACTCAGCAGGGCAGGCAGCCTCTGTGGAGGGGAACGAATAGTTGACGTTTCGGGCTGCGTCCCTGAAGCGGGGCAGCTTTACAAAACTCTGTAATTTTGCTGCGCGTTGGCTTGAGGGCTGTGTTAATCGAGGTGTTTCTTGCCTCGACAGGAGAAGGAGTCGACAGAGGATTATAACGTGGCCTGTATATTAACACTACCCCCGTACCAGAGGAGGGGCTACGGCAAGTTACTGATTGAGTTCAGTAAGTACTAGAACTTCCTGATTTGTCTGTCATGGGGATCAAATAAAGATTAAAAAAAAGATGAGCTTTATTTGTCACATAAACTCCAAAACGTACAACGAAACGTGTCGTTTGTGTCAAGGTTATGCTTGGGGACAGCCCACAAGTGTCAACACGCTTCTGTGCCATCATAGAGTCATAGAAAAGCACAGCACAGAAACGGGCCCTTCGGCCCATCTAATCCATGCTGAACCATTTAAGCAACACACACAAAATGCTGGTGGAACGCAGCAGGCCAGGCAGCATCTATAAGGAGAAGCACTGTCGATGTTTCGGGCCGACACCCTTCATCAGGACTCCCAGGGAGATCATTCAAGTTGGTTAATTGGTCATTGTAAATTGTCCTGTGATTAGGCTAGAGTTAAATAGATGGGTTGCTGAACTATTTAAACTGCTTACTCCCATCGACCTGCACTGGGACCCCTACCCCTACCTGTCTGCACTTCTCCTAAGCGTAGAAATCAATCACACATGCACCACTTCTGCTGGCAGCTCGTTCCACACTCTCACCACCCTCTGTGTGAAGAAGTTTCCCCTGCCATGTTCCTGTTAAACTTTTCACCTTTCACCCTTAACCCATGACCTCTAGCTATAGTCCCACCCAACCTCAGTGGAAAAATGCTGATTGCATTTACCCTATCTATGCCCCTCATAATGTTGTATACCTCCATCAAATCTCCTCTCAACCTTCTACATTCCAAGGAATAAAGTCCTAACCTATTCAATCTTTCCCTATAACTCCCACTAATCCTAACCTGTATGTCTTTGAGATGTGGGAGGAAACTGGGGCAAAGCCACGTGGTCATAGGGAGAACATTCAAGTTGGTTAATCGGTCACTGTAAATTGTCCTGTGATTAGGCTGGCGTAAAATAGATGGGTTGCTGGGTGGCGGGACGCATAAATTTGATTCTCAAACCATGCCCTCCCAATGAGTGGAGCCCCTGACGTGTGTCTGTGTCTGGCCCGTGTCTCCCAGGCTATGAGCTCTCGAAGGTCGAGGGGAAGACGGGGACGCCGGAGAAGCCGCTGTCCGACCTGGGGCTGCTCTCCTACCGCAGCTACTGGTCACAGACCATCCTGGAGATCCTCATGGAGCTGAAGTCAGAGAACGGGGAGCGGCCGCAGATCACCATCAAGTGAGTGCGGTCTTTTGTTTTGGAGTCAGTAATTGGTTTAAAGATTAGCCTGATTTGTCACATCTATATCTGGTTAAGCAAACAGCATTATGCAGGACCCCATGCACCCCTCATACAAACTCTTCTCCCTCCTGCCGTCTGGGAAAAGGCTCCAAAGCATTCGGGCTCTCACAACCAGACTACGTAACAGTTTCTTCCCCCAAGCCATCAGACTCCTCAATACCCAGAGCCTGGACTGACACCAACTGACTGCCCTCTACTGTGCCTATTGTCTTGTTTTATGCAGTCCCGTTTTTCTTTCTGTGTTGTTTTTACATAGTTCAGTGTAGTTTTTGTACTGTTTCATGTAGCACCATGGTCCTGAAAAACATTGTCTCATTTTTACTATGTACTGTACCAGCAGTTATGGTCGAAATGACAATAAAAAAATGACTTGACTTGACTTGGGACACATTGGGACCAGTACTGTTTGGCCCAATTAAGCAGCTGCCACAATTCGTCAAAGAGTCATGGAACAGAAGGTGAAAAAAAAGTGAAATTACCATTTAATTGAGTAACAAATTATGTAGTTAAATGAAATATAGAACAAAATTAGAACACCATCTTTACCACGATGGTACTATAAAATTGTATATTAGTTCCTAATAGTTATCAACAGAGGAATTCATCCAGTGTACGCTGCCGTGTTCTTTTGATTGACTGTAAATGAACAAAATCAACGCAGACTCCTAGTGCAGATATGGACTGCCTTCGTACAACGCTTTTGACAATTGCATCTTCCAAATCTTCATTTTCATTGTAACATTCAGGGTGATTGTTGATACCTTCATATTCTTAATAGTCCCTAATTGTTGATCTACCCAGGGTAGATCTTCTGAGATGTTGAGCCCAGGGTAGATCCTGTGAGATGTTGAGCCCAGGATAGATTCTCTGAGATGTTGGGCCCAGGATAGATTCTCTGAGATGTTGACACCCACGAACTTGAAGCTGCTCACCCTTTGCACTGCTGACCCCTCGATGACGACTGACATGTGTTCTCCCGACTTCCCCAGCCAGCAATTAGACTAATTCTGACTAATTTTCATTTGGCACACTCCACCCCCACCCCAACACCCAAGCCGACGGCCAGCCAGGATAGAATTCCTGACTGCCACCCCTGATGTCATCTTGCACTGTGCTGTGGCCTCCTTGCTCTCTGTTCCATCTCGGGGAACTGGATTCACAGAGAGGGCTCAGAGGCCACCCCCTGTTGGCTCAATCACTGAGGATATCCAGAGTGAGATCGGTTGATTGTTTGGAGAAGAATCGATGCAATTTAATGCAGACAGGTGTGAGGTGCTGCACTTTGGAAGGGCAAACCAGCAAAGGTCTTATACAGTGAACGGTAGGGCATTAGGGTGGATCTGGGCATACAGGTCATTAATTCATTGAAAGTGGTGTCACAGGAAGGTAGGGTCATAAAGAAAGCTTTTGCCATGTTGGCCTTCATAAATCCAAGTATTGAGTACAGGAGATTGGAATGTTCTGTTACAGGACATTGGTGAGGCCTAATTTTAAATATTGTGTGCAGTTTTGGTCACCTACCTACAGGAAAGATGTAAATAAGGTTGAAAGAGTACAAAGAAAATTTACAAGGATGTTGCCGGGTCTGAAGGACCTGAGTTATAGGGAAAAATTGAATCTTCTTGCCTTGGAGTACAGAGAAGGTTCACCAGATTGATTCCTGGGATGGCAGGACCTTCATATGAAGAAAGACTGGATCGACTAGGCTTTTACTCACTGGAATTTAGAAGATTGAGGGGGGATCTTATTGAAACATATAAAATTCTAAAGGGATTGGACAGACTAGATGCAGGAAGATTGTTCCCGATGTTGGGGAAGTCCAGAACGAGGGGTCACAGTTTAAGGATAAAGGGGAAGCCTTTTAGGACCGAGATGAGGAAAAACTTCTTCACACAGAGAGTGGTGAATCTGTGGAATTCTCTGCCACAGGAAACAGTTGAGGCCAGTTCATTGGCTATATTTAAGAGGGAGTTAGATATGGCCCTTGTGGCTAAAGGGATTGGGGGTATGGAGAGAAGGCAGGTACAGGGTTCTGAGTTGGATGATCAGCCATGATCATACTGAATGGCGGTGCAGGCTCGAAGGGCCGAATGGCCTGCTCCTGCACCTATTTTCTACGTTTCTAGGTTAAGGCTAACCACTAAACTGCTGTACTGTGAAGGGTATAGATAGGGTAAAAGCAAGCGGGCTTCCCCCCCCCCCCCCCCCCCCACAAAGGTTGGATGACACTAGAAAGGTTAAGGGTGAAAGGTGAAATATTTAAGGGGAACCCGAGGGGGAACTTCTTGACTCAGAGGGTGGTGCAGGTGTGGAACGAGCTGCCAGCGGACGTGTTGGATTCGGATTCAACTGCGGCATTTAAGAGAAGTTTGGATAAACACATGGATGGGAGGGATATGGAGGACTGGTCCAGGTGTAGGTCGCTGAGACTTGGCACAATAAGAGTTTGGCATAGACTAGATGGGCCAGAGGGTCTGTTTTGGTGTTGTGCTGTATGACTGTAAGATCCCGAGTTATAGAGAAGCTGCACTGGGTTAGAAGAATGAAAATCAGGTTCAGTATGACTGACATCTTGAAATTTGTTGCTTTGTGGCAGGAGTACATTGCAATACATAAAAATACTATAAATTATAAGAAGAAATATATAAATAAATTAAATAAGTAGCGCCAAAAGAGAATGAAGAATACTGAGGTACTACTCACAGCTTCAGTGTGCATTCAGAAATCTGATGGCGGAGGGGAAGAAGCGGTTCCTGACACTGACCCTGTTGATTAGCACAGCAGACAGGAGTAGCCTTTGCCTACTTCTGTTTACAGGTCGATCTGTTCCCATGATGCATATTGGATATAACACAACTGAGAAATCAGCGAATACTATATCAGTGGGGGGCCTAGCCCCACAGTAAGCAGGCGCCATTGTCTCTGAGGAACCTAGACTTCCTGTTTCACCGCGGGAGGCCAATTGGGAGAATTACTTTGGAAACTGACATGCATTCACTTACTTCCATACTCTATTGAACAGTATAGACCAGGGGTGTCAAACTCATTTTAGGTCACGGGCCGGATTGAGCAAAATGCAGCTTCACGCGGGCCGGATCAGTCGGACGCGTGCGAACGCAGCTTTCGTTGCCTCCGTTTTTTCAGCCTGCTCTCATGTGTCTCAGTCTCTGCTATAACTACAAAGTGTTTCACTTTACAAATTCCATTTCTTATGAAGAAGACTGCCGAGTAAGACTGCCGAATAAACACTAAAAACCCTGAAAACCTGGTACCTGAATAAACTCAGCATTAGCCATATCATACGCCATAGGCGCTTCGATTACTGGGGCCAGCTTTAATAGTAATTAGATATTATCTCGCGGGCCAAAGATAATTCCACCGCGGGCCTTGAGTTTGACATATATGGTATAGAGGATTAGCCATTGCAAGCCAAGAGGACATGCAGTGCAAGTAACTTTTGCACAGGGAATTTTTGCTGGAGTATGATGCCTGGGTTGGCGGAAAGGCAGATAGGACAGAGGAATTTATAAAGCTCTTAAATGAATATGTGGATAATGGAGGGATGTGGACATTGTATGGGCCAAAGGGATTAGTTTAGTTAGGTATTAAATTTGGTTAAGCATTGTGGGCCGAACGGCCTGTTCCTAGGTTGTACTGTTCTATGTTCAATTAAAAACACGTGTATTGGGGAAAAAATAACTTTTCTTCTCTCTCTCCCCCTCCCTTCTTCCCACCCCCACACTCAGTGAGATCAGTGAACTAACGAGTATTAAGAAAGAGGATGTCATCTCCACCCTACAGTACCTCAATCTGATTAACTACTACAAGGTAGGCACCATTGCATCGGGTGGGGGCGGGGGTCACGCATCCGGCTTCCCCTGTAGTGGGCGAGCAGACCGTGTACACCCCTCTGGGAGGCAGTTTGACTGATGGCCGGTCCGTAAGAAAACCAGATCCCAAGGACCAGGGACCGTGAGGAGGGAGGGTCGCGCTGAGGAAAGCGCAGTGAGGAGGGAGCGGGGGGGTAAGGTAGGAGGGCGGAACTGCAGAACAGAGGCAGCTGTGATCTGAAACCATCTGATTTAATGCTGCCATGTGTCGGTCGTTCCGTTGCAGGGTCAGTACATCCTCACCCTGTCGGAGGACATCGTTGAAGGCCACGAGAAGGCCATGATGAAGAGGCACCTGCGGATCGACTCAAAGTGCCTGCACTTCACGCCCAAGGACTGGAGCAAGAGGGGGAAGTGGTAACTGCCTACTGTACAGGACAGGGACAGGGAGAGAGAGAGAGAGAGTTACTGACTGTCGCCTGGGACTGTAGGGACCATTCGTCCCGGCTCCTCTTCTTCCAACGCACATCGAGACGTTGCCGTTTCTCTCTCCGTTGAGCTGACAGTGACCAGACGTCCCTCCTGCTACTGCTCCGCGACTACCCCACACACCAGAACTCCCGCCCTGGAACAGGAGGCAAGGAGACTCGGTGTATGGAGGGGTCTGACTGGCGAGAGCAGCGGCTCACCTCCGGTGGGACGGGGTACAGTCCCACCCAACGATCTCCGGCGGACGGACTATGCTCCCCAGACGGATAGTGGGGGTTAGTCGGGGAGTTGGAAGGATGTTCCCTCTGCGCTCCCCACACCCCAGGGAGCATGGCGGTGGGGGAGCTGCGTTTCCCGACTGACCTTGCGGCTGTGGGGGGTGTCACAGGGTGGGGTACTCAGGTATCACTCTCAGTGTTGAAGCTGAAGTCAGACTCGGGGGGGGGGGGGGGGTGCCTGTGCAGATGGGAGGCAAGAAGGTACCGCTTGTCTGGGGTTCTGCAGGCAACATGCTCTCAGGAAATGACTGAACGGTGTGTCCAAACTAGGCTCAAGCACAGGGGGTCCCGAATTGTTGGAGCTCCTTCATTGGTTTAGCTTCCCGACTGTAAAAACTGCCTCTACAAACACAACTGTCAGCACCATTCGCTCGTGCCCGTCTCCCGCTCACCCGTCCAGGTATTGAATTATACTGGTAATCCACAGGCTGCGTAGAGGGAGCGTCACTCTCTGTCTGACCCCGGGAGTGTGTGATAGGACAGTGTGGAGGGAGCTTCACTCTCTGTCTGACCCCGGGAGTGTGTGATGGAACGGTGTGGAAGGAGATTCATTCTGTGTCTGACCCCGGGAGTGTGTGATGGGACGGTGTGGAGGGAGCTTCACTCTGTGTCTGACCCCGGGAGTGTGTGATGGGACAGTGTGGAGGGAGATTCACTCTGTGTCTGACCCCGGGAGTGTGTTTGGTCGAGTTCATAACTTGTTCCTGGGGTGAGATTGTCCGAGATGCAAGCTCAGAAGAGAATCCTCCCCACCCGGAGTAGCCCTGGGTCATGTCTCCATTGGCTGTGGAACACTTTTGATCTGAGGTGAACTCTGCAGCGTTACGTAGGTCAAGGACAACCAACTGAATAACCCCCAGACACCCCCCCTCCCCCCTACTGTCTTTCATGTCCATTCCCTTATCCCCTTCCCCAGCTACTCCCACTCTCAGCTGAGCTGGAACCTGTGTGGGTAGAACCATGGAACAACTTGGGGATTGGATGTGAATTTTTTTAAAATACCAATCAACATTTGTATATATCGCCAAAAGTCAGTTCAACACGTGAATCTTTCTGGGGAGTTCCTTCCCGTGGGAACCGTCCAACCCTTGTCCGTGGGTAGGAATCTCCCTCGGGACGTCCTGGGGGGTACACACACACAAACTGGAGACGGGAGTGACCAACTCAAAGCGCCTTGAATCTGCACACCCCCACCCAGCCCCCAGTAGCCTTCAGCGCGATGCCTAACGTAGCCGCATGTCTTGTGCTGTGTAACTTTCCTGTTGTGTGACCTCCCAAATGTTTGTGTAAATGCATGTAATTCTTGGTTAGAATTGGTAATATCAGCAAGAGTTGTACAGTTTTTTAAAAAAAAGTATTCTGGGTTGTATAAAAAAAATTAAATATTAATGTTTCATCATTTGGATTTCCTGCTGTGGACTTACTTTGGCAAGTGAGGGAGGGTGACGACACACAGTCCCAGGGTGACTCCCTCCTCATCCCCACCCTCACAGATGCTGAATACTGCTTGATAGACTGTTGTGCGTTGAGCCCAACTTTCGTCATGCACAGACCCTTCAGCTAACCATCAACCACCCATTTACACCAGTCCTACCTCTCACCCACACTAGGGGGACAACCCCGCACGTCATTGGGGGTGGGAGCGGCAGCGTGACTCCTCATAGCCGCCGTCTGTGAGGAGTCTATATGTCCTTCCGCTGACCGCATTGGCATTTTCGCCAGGTGCTCCGGTCCCCCCCCCCCCCCCCCCATTCCCAGGACGTATGGGTTAGGGTTCGTGAGTTGGCACTACGTTTGTCATTGACGTGCGTTTCTCTGCCTCGATGAACACGTGACAGATAAAGCAACACACACAAAGTGCTGGTGGAACGCAGCGGGCCAGGCAGCGTCTGTAGGGAGAAGCACTGTCGACGTTTCGGGCCAAGACCTGAGTGATTGGGCAGAGAGAGGGGAAAAAAAGGGAGGGTAACAATATATCAGGGATGGGGTAAGAAGGTGAGGAGGGGCATTAGCGGAAGTTAGAGAAGTCAATGTTCATGCCATCAGGTTGGAGGCTACCCAGATGGTATATATTTTTTTCTCTCTCTGCCTGTTCTACATCTCTCTCTGGTGCACCCCTCCCCCTTTCTTTCTCCCTAGGCCTCCCGTCCCATGATCCTTTCCCTTCTCCAGCTCTGTATCCCTTTTGCCAATCACCTTTCCGGCTCTCGGCTTCACCCCACCCCCTCCGGTCTTCTCCTATCCTTTCGCATTTCCCCCTCCCCCTCCCACTTTCAAATCTCTTACTATCTTTCCTTACAGTTAGTCCTGACAAAGGGTCTCAGCCCGAAACGTCGACAGTGCTTCTCCCTATAGATGCTGCCTGGCCTGCGGCGTTCCACCAGCATTTTGTGTGTTGTGTTGCTTGGATTTCCAGCATCTGCAGATTTCCACGTGACAGATAAAGCGAGTCTTCACTTGGATGTGGGGGGGGGGGGGGGCACCTACACAGGGAGAACGTGCAAACTCCACTCAGGCAGTGCTGCAGGTCAGGAGCGAACCCGGATCTTTGGAATCGGGAAGCAGTGCATCTACCCACTGAGCCATCACCTCCTCTAACCTAGTCTGCCGACAGTGAGCCTCCTGCTGTTATCCCCCTCCAGTCCCACCCCTGCTGAAACTGGCATGGTTCTTGTTAAGCCACACGTTTATATTAGAAAAATGTAAAATCTTTATTTCTGCTCGGCACAGACGCCACAGCCAGCGAGGTGAGTTTCCTCTCCGCGGCAGAGGGGCGCGGTCTCGTTTCTGCCTGGTCTCATTCTTCTCCCACCGGGGCGTGCATCTGCAAGACACAAAGCCCGACCTTTTCAACGTGGCCTCTCTCTCCTCCACAGCCCAATTCCCCACCAGCCCATCCCGTCTCTGTGGGTGCAGGACTTCCTGCTGTTGCCGATCACAACGGGGGTGGCAGGGGGGTAGAGTGAATGAGGAGAGAGTGTCCACACTGAGAACAGTAGAGGAAGGACGGAGATCCTGGTCCGGTGAACCCCTGGAACTCTCCCGTACAGAGGGCGAGTTGCTGGATATATTTAAGTGGATCTGTATCAGGGAGTGTTGGCTGAGAGCACGAGTACAGTGGGTAGTTTGAAAGAGCACAGACACAGTTTACAAGGATGTTGCTGTGTCTGGTTACAAGGCGAGATTGAATAGGTTAGGATTTTTTTCCTTTGGAACACAGTAGGAGATTGAGAAAGTTAATAGAGGTATGGAAAATTTCGAGGGTACAGACAGGTTAAATGCGAGCTGATTTTTCCCCCCACTGGGAGTGGGTGGGACTACAAACGCAGATCATGGGTTATGAGTGAAAGGTGGAAAGTTTGAGGAGGAAACTTCTTCACTCAGAGGGTTGTGAGAGTGTGGAACAAGCGGCGCACGTGAGCTCAATTTCAACTTTCGAGAGGAGTTTGGATAGCTACATGGATGGTGGGGGATGGAGGGCTGTGGGCCCGGTGCGGGTCGCTGGGAGTAGGCAGATTAAATGGTTCAGCATGGACTAGATGGGCCAAGGGGCCTGTTTCTGTGCTGGACTTTACTATAAATATTTAAAATTATGAAATTATAAAGTGGGTGTTAACAAGTCCTCCTCCCAGGGTGGGGGAGTCCAAAAGTAGCGGGCACTGGTTTCAGGTGACAGGAAAGGGTCCTGAGGGGTAAACGATTTCAACACAGGCGAGTATATGGATCGAGCTGCCAGAGGAAGTAGTTGGGGCAGGTACAATGGTACTTAAGAAATTCATGGAGATATTCGGGACAAACGCAGGAAATCAGGACTAGCTGGGCGGGCACCGCGGTCGGCACTGACTCACAAAACATGAAACAATACAGAACGGTACGTGCCCTTCCATTAATGGTGTGCCCACCTGTATAAACCTACTCCGCAATCAATCTGACCCTTCCCAGCTACTCAGCCCGTAACCCTCCATTTTCAGTACATCCGAGTCTCTGGAATGACCCTGTTGTAACAGCCTCAACCACCACCAGTACATTCCAGGCACCCACCCACTCTCTGTGCGCTTGGGTTTCCCCTCACGGTCCAAAGACGTATGTTAATTGGTCATTGTAAATGATGTCCCCCGGAATTAGCCATTTCCACCCTGGGGAAAAGCCTCTGGCTGTCCACTTGATCTGTGCCTCTTATCATCTGGTACACCTTTATCAGGTCACCTCTCATCCTCCTTTGCTCCAAAGAGAAAAGCCCCAGCTCGCTCCACTTCTCCTCATAAAACATGCTCTCCGATCCAGGCAGCATCCTGGTAAATCTCCTTGGCACCCTCTCTAAAGCCTCCATATCTGTCCTATGACAGAACTGAGCAAAATACTCCCAAGTGTGGCCTAACCAGAGTTCCATAGAGCTACAACATCACCTCAAGGCTCTTGAACTCAATCCCCCAACTAATGGAAGTCAACACACCATATGCCTTCTAAACCACCCCATCAACTTTGAGCGATCGATGGACGTGGAGCCCAAGATCCCTCTGACATTAACCCTGTACTCTGCCTTCAAGTCTGACCTTCCAAAGTGAATCACTTCGCACTTTTCTCAGGTTGAACTGCATCTGCCACTTCTCAGCCCAGGTCTGCAATCCTGTCAGCGTCCTGTTATAACCTCCCAACAACACTCTACACCGTCCACAACTCCGCCAACCTTCACGTCATCTGCAAACGTATTAACCCACCCTTCCACCTCCTGATCCAAGCCATTTGTCAAAATCACAAAGAGCAGGAATCCCGGAACAGATCCCTACGGAACACCACTAGTCACCGATCTTCAGGCAGAATATGTTCCACCTACAACTGTCACCATCTGCCTTCTACGGGCAAGCCAATTCTCAATCAGTACAGCCATGTTTCTCTGGATCCCATGCTTCCTGACTTGGCAAGATGGATTTAGCAGCTGGGGGAAGGGGGGAGGGAGGGAAGAATTGGAAGAGGAGGGTCTTCTTTCTACACGGATGGAGAACGTAGAGAAGCTCACAGCCTGGGCGATCTGTGTCCAGCCCATCGCCATCACCACGGTGTCGTCTGGCGTTGGCCGCGTCTCCAGGTTCCAGTACGTCAGCGACGAGAAGGCCGACTTGACGCTGACAGCGCGCTCCTGCGGGTTTGACAGCCAGCGTTACACTGTTGTCAGGAGTAAAACAAGCCCCTCGGCCCACCGAGATCATGCCAACCTTCACCCCCCCCCAGTTACATTCACACAGACAATGGCGCAATTCAGAGCAACACGCAAGTGCTGTCGATACTCAGCGGGTTGAGCAGCCTCCGTGGAGGGAGATGGAGAGTTGACGTTTCTGGTCGAGACCCTTCATCGGGGGGTGGAAGAGTAGAGGTGAAGGTAGACTGAGGGGGAGGTGTGAGGCAAGATCAGCCAGGTGATCGAGAGGAGGGTGAAGGTAGAGACAGAGGCTGGGAGGTGATAGGTGGATCCAGGTGAGGAGGGTGATCGGCAGATGGAGGAGGGGAGAGTAGGAACAGTGACAGAGGCTGGGAGGTGGTAGGGTGATGGCAACCAAGGGCAACAGTTGTGGAATCTGATAGGAGAGGAAGGTGGAACATGGAACCAAATCAGGGAGACGAGGAGGTGAGAATCGAACAGTGGGGGGAGGTGGGGAACAGTTCAGAAGGCACAGGATATGTAAATCCCAAAAAGAAAGAAGTATTCGAAAGGAAGTATGACACAACCGTGGATAACAAGAGAAGACAAAGCCAAAGAGAGGTCATATATTAGAGCCCATCAGTGTTTGTTGCTCTGACATCAAAGAATTTCCCACTTTTCCGACAACTCTCCTCAACTTCTACCCCGTGTCCACATGTAGGGGGAACAATTACCCACCCCCATACGATGGTGTGGAGGGGGCAAAGAGGGAGGGTGGAGATTAATGGGAGTGGAGGGGGGGGGGGAAGGGCGGCCATGGTAGTGTAGCGGTTTGCGAATGCCTTGGAGTGCCAGTGATCACGGTGGGTTTCGATTCCCGCTGCTGTCTGTAAGGAGTTTGTACGTTCTCCCTGTGACCGTGTGGGTTTCCTCCCACTTTCCAAAGACATTCGGGTTAGGGTCAGTGAGATGCGGGCTTCCCCCAGCACAACTTCGGACTGTGTTGGTCGTTGACGCAAACGGCACATTTCACTGTATGTGGTTTGACGACATGACGCACACTGAGAAATAATCTTCCTCTTTAAAGATGACTTTCTTATTCTGACAGCCCGAGCAGGCGGTCGAGAGTTTGAACTCGACAACGCCCTCCCCTTCCCACCCCGAGGCGAGTCCTCCGCTGAGTGACACCAACACACCCGCCACTCACCTCCTCGTCCGAGCACGGTTTCTGGTCCTCCCTCAGCACGAGCCCAACGTAGCCCGGGGGCACAGGGAGATCTCGGCCCCGCAGTGCCCGGCCGCGATAGGAGACCAGCAGCTCTGGAAGGGAGCAGACGTGGGTGAGTTAGTCCTCTCTTCCCCCACCCACTCTCACCAAAGCGCCCCTGCTCATCGGGGTGTCCAATCAGGAGGGAGGGGTGATATAAAAATGTTGTACCTCCTGACGCACAGAATAGTGCAGAGAAAATCTGCGAGGATGTTGCTGGGACTTGAGGAACTGAGTTATAGGGAAAGATCTGACAGGTAGCGTAGGAGAATGAGGGCAGATTTGATAGAGAAATACAAAATTATGAGGGGTGTGGATAGGGTAAATGCGAGCAGGCTTTTTCCACTGAGGTTGGGTGAGTCTAGAACTAGAGGTCTTGGGTTAGGGGTGAAAGGTGAAATGTTTAAGGGGAACACGAGGGAGAACTTCTTCTCTCGAGAGTGTGGAACGAGCTGGCGGGGGAGTGGGTTCAATTGCAATGTTTAAGAGAAGTTTGGGTAGGTACATGGATGGGGGGGTATGGAGGGCTGTGGTCCCAGTGCAGGTCAACTGGACTAGGCTTAGATAACAGTTTGGCACAGACTAGATGGCCTGAATGGCCTTCCAGTGCTGTGGTGTTCCATGACTCTATAATGCCTGGGAAGTAGTTAGAGAACTGCAGATAAGACTATAAAATTCGATCTCAGCGATGTTCAAATTGTCGCCTAAGGTCGACTCCGAGTTGTCAAAACTTATTGGATATTAAGATAAATGCAAAGCCCAAGGATTTGGAGTTGTCTTCAAACTTCACCAACTGAATAAAGGGTTAGGATAGGCTAGGTGTGCTGAGTGGCCTCAAGGAACGTCTCACGGTGGGTGCTCCCCCTCCCCGACAAGTCACTGGTCAGTTTCTCCCAAAGGGAGTGAAACGGGATGAACTGCGCGCCAGCTTACCGCCATTGCGCTCCTGCACTGCCGGCGTGAAGTACTGATCTACCCTGGCGTTGCCGTCCGACTCGATGGTGACGGGCAGCAGGTGGACGCGGTCCCTCGGCACGGCTTCGAGCGCCCTCGCCTCCACCCGGACCGTGTGGTTCCCTGAGCTCGCCATGCTCCGCCTGAGAGACGGGGACAGAGTCAACGCGGCCGCTTCACGAATACTGCGACCCCCCCCCCCCGCCCCAACGCCAACGCAGATTCTACCAGACACACCAGGGGCAAGTGGCACCACGTTTCCAATGCCAGCTTAGCATGCCCCAAACTCACTAACCCTAACCTGAGAGTGGGTGGGGGAAGTGGAGGGGTGGGTTAGTAAATTGCTGATGACACAAAGGTTGGGGGTGTTGTGGATAGTGTGGAGGGCTGTCAGAGATTAAGCAGGACATTGATAGGATGCAAAACTGGGCTGAAAAGTGGCAGATGAAGTTCAACCCAGATAAGTGTGAGGTGGTTCATTTTGGTAGGTCAAATACGATGGCAGAATATAGTATAATGTTAAGACTCTTGGCAGTGTGGAGGATCAGAGGGATCTTGGGGTCCAGTCTATAGGGACACTCAAAGCTGCTGCGCAGGTTGACTCTGTGGTTAAGAAGGCATACGGTGTATTGGACTTCATCAATCATGGGATTGAGTTTAAGAGCCGAGAGGTAATGTTGCAGCTATAAGGACCCTGGTCAGAACCCACTTGGGTTCTGCGCTCTGTTCTGGTCGCCTCACTACAGGAAGGATGTGGAAGCCATAGAAAGGGTGCAGAGGAGATTTACAAGGGTATTGCCTGGATTGGGGAGACAGGTGAGTGAACTCGGCCTTTTCGCCTTGGAGTGACAAGAGGATGACAGGTGACCTGATAGAGGTGTATGAGGTAATGAGAGGCATGGATCATGTGGATAATCAGAGACTTTTTCCCCAGGGCTGAAATTGTTGCCACAAGAGGACACAGGTTAAGGTGCTGGGGAGTAGGTACAGAGGAGATGTCAGGGGTAAGTTTTTTACTCAGAGAGTGGTGAGTGCGTGGAATGGGCTGCCGGCAACGGTGGTGGAGGCGGAAACAACAGGGTCTTTTAAGAGACTCCTGGACAGGTACACGGAGCTTAGAAAAATGGAGGCCTATGGGGAAGTCTAGTAATGTCTAAGGTAGGGACATGTTCAGCACAACTTTGTGGGCCGACGGGGCTGTATCTAGGTTTTTATGTAACCCCATACGCCTGTCTTTGGAGTGTGGGAGGAACCCACACGGTCACGGGGAGAACATACAAACTCCTTTCAGACGGCGGCAGGAATTGAACCCCGACTACTAGCGCCGTAAAGCGTTGCGCTGACAGCCACGCCTCCACGCTGCCCCAATCTACCCCCTCACCCACACAACCACAGACGAACTACCCAGGGATACGCTTCCTGCTTGTTCAGTTTGTACTTTTGTTTAGAGATAATAGTGTGGAACAGCCCCTTCCAGCAACTCACAATCCCCAGTTTAACTTCTGCCCCATCAGGGCACAAATCAATAAAGACCACAAGATAAAGGAGCTGAATTAGGCCATTTGGCCCATCCAGTCAGACCCCATTTCATCATGGCTGATCGATTTTCCCTCTCGGCCCCAATCCCCTGCGTCCTCTCTCTCCCCCCTCCTGTATCCCTTCATGCCCTGACCACTCACGAGTCTTCCAACCTCTGCTTTGAACATACTCGGCCTCCACAGCCACAGAATTCCACAGATTCACCACCCTCTGGCTAAAGAAATTCCTCCTCATCTCTGTTCTACAAAGGAAGGATGCCCCTCTATTCTGAGGCTGTGTTCTCTGGTCCTAGACTCCTTCACTATAGGAAACATTCTCTCCACATCCACTCTATCTGTGTCCTCTGGTCCCAGACTCCCCCACTATAGGAAACATCCTCTCCACATCCACTCTATCTGTGTCCTCTGGTCCTAGACTCCCCCACTATAGGAAACATCCTCTCCACATCCACTCTATCTGTGTCCTCT
>NC_133151.1:18159825-18224825 GCF_048418815.1 Hemitrygon akajei | reverse complement strand
GCAGAGGGGAAGAAGCTGTTCCTGAATCGCTGAGTGTGTGTCTTCAGGCTCCTGTACCTCCTCCCTGATGGCAGAGGGGAAGAAGCTGTTCCTGAATCGTTGAGTGTGTGTCTTCAGGCTCCTGTACCTCCTCCCTGATGGCAGAGGGGAAGAAGCTGTTCCTGAATCATTGAGTGTGTGTCTTCAGGCTCCTGTACCTCCTCCCTGATGGCAGAGGGGAAGAAGCTGTTCCTGAATCGTTGAGTGTGTGTCTTCAGGGTCCTGTACCTCCTCCCTGATGGCAGAGGGGAAGAAGCTGTTCCTGAATCATTGAGTGTGTGTCTTCAGGCTCCTGTACCCCCTCCCTGATGGCAGAGGGGAAGAAGCTGTTCCTGAATCATTGAGTGTGTGTCTTCAGGCTCCTGTACCCCCTCCCTGATGGCAGAGGGGAAGAAGCTGTTCCTGAATCGTTGAGTGTGTGTCTTCAGGCTCCTGTACCTCCTCCCTGATGGCAGAGGGGAAGAAGCTGTTCCTGAATCGCTGAGTGTGTGTCTTCAGGCTCCTGTACCTCCTCCCTGATGGCAGAGGGGAAGAAGCTGTTCCTGAATCGCTGAGTGTGTGCCTTCAGGCTCCTGTACCCCCTGGTAACAGTGAGAAGAGGGCATGCCCTGGGTGCTGGAGGTCCGTAATAATGGACGCTGCCTTTCTGAGACTCCGCTCCCTGAAGATGTCCCGGGTGCTTTGTCGGCTAGCACCCAAGATGGAGCTGACTAGATTTACAACCCTCTGCAGCTCCTTTCTATGGCTATCCGGAGAAGACAAATCTCAGGATTGTATTCTGCGTGCATACTTTGGTAATAAAATGAACCCTTGAGCTTTTGAAGTCCAGCTGTGCGGCAACAAAGGCTACGTGCGCAGGGGCGTTTAGACTACCGTGCGACCGCGCACCCGCTCAGCTTAGAGGGAATGGTGGTGATCTCACACACACACACACACACAGATACACTCTCTGTCTTACACACACACACTCCCTCATCCGAGGTTGGGATTGAACCTTCGCCTACCCGCCGCCCTCCGTTGAGTGTCGCTGGATCGGGCCCCGATGGGGGCAAGTGGGCACTATTCTGTCACCCGCCCGACCCGCGGAGGGGACGGGTCACCACAATCCGCGCAGACCTGGACTCCCCCCCCCCCCCCCCCAGTGAGTGACCGGCGGGGTATTTGTGTAGCGGGTGGGTGGACGTACCTCGGCTAACGAGGTCGAGGGCCGAGCCCCAGCGAGTGAGGAGGGCCCGTCTCGGATTGCTTTTGGGATTGGCTCATTCTTGTCACGTGTACCGAGACACATTGAAAACCTTCTCCCGCGCACTGCCCACACCGATCGGATCGCCACACACCGCACCGGGGTGGAACAGGGCCGAACAGCGACGGAATGCAGAGGAGCGTGTCACAGCAGGCAGACGGGGGGCCCACCTTATCCGAGAGCCTGTCTACAGCGGGACAGGAACTGCTCTGATCCCAGTGGTACATGCTTTCAAAGTTTGGTGTTTACTGCCGGATGGGAGAGGGGAGACAAGAGTGCCGGGGTGGGTGGGGCGGGGGGGGGTCTTTGATCGCGCTGGCTGCTTTACTGAGGCAGGGCCCACAGAGCGGAGGCTGCTTTCGTTAATGGCCCCCACCCCCCCTCCTTCATCCTTCCCCATTCCTGTTTCCCTCCCTCACCTCATCTCCTCACCTGCCCCTCACCTCCCTCTGGTGCTCCCCCCCCCCATCCCTATCTTCCATGGTCTACTGTTCAGGGCCCCAAACAGTCCTTCCAGGTGAGGCGACACTACGCCTGTGAGTCTGTTGGGGGTCATATAACCTGGTTTTCAGCACCTCAAGTTACAGAAAAAGGTTGAACAAGTTAGGCCTTTATTCTTTGGAGCGTAGGAGGTTGAGGGGGGACTTTATAGAGGCATTTAAAATTACCAGGGGGATAGATAGAGTTGACGTGGATAGGCTTTTTCCATTGAGAGTAGGGGAGATTCAAACAAGAGGACATGAGTTGAGAGTTAGGGGGCAAAGATTTAGGGGTAACACGAGGGGGATCTTCTTTACTCAGAGAGTGGTAGCTGTGTGGAACGAGCTTCCAGTAGAAGTGGTAGAGGCAGGTTCAATTTTGTCATTAAAAACAAATTGGATAGGTATATGGACAGGAATTGGATAGGTATATGGACAGGAAAGGAATGGAGGGTTATGGGCTGAGTGCAGGTCGGTGGGACTAGGTGAGAGTAAGCGTTCGGCACGGACCAGAAGGGCCAAGATGTCCTGTTTCTGTGCTGTAATTGTTATATGGTTATATACCGTGTCTGGTGATCCGGGTGCGACCTCCTGTAAATCGGTGAGACCCAACGTAGATTGGGAGACTGTTTCGTCTCTGGTGCTTTTTCCCCTTGCCCTTCCCATGGTCTTCTGTCCTCTCCTATCAGATTCCCCTTCGCCAGCCCTTTATCTTGTTCACCAACCAGCCTCCCAGCACTTCACCCCCTCCCCCTCTCCCAGTTCCTCCTTTCACTTACCGTTTTGCACTTCTTCCTCCCCTCCCCTCACCTCCTTACTCTGACCTTTCACCCTCTTGTTCCCCTCCAGTCCTGGTGAAGTTGTCTCGGCCCAAAACGTCGACTGTTCACTCTTTTCCATCGACGCTGCCTGGCCTGACAAGTTCCTCCAGCATTTTGAGCCTGTTGGTTAGCCTGCTCTCTGTGTTCCCTGCATTTTCTTCCATGCAAACAGTCTTAAAAGTTATTTTATTTACTGAGAAACACACAAAGGCGCTGGAGAGACTGAGCTGATGAGGCAGTATCTACAGGGAAATGGCCGGACACTTTATGTGAACTATATAGGATTGTGCTAGCGTCCTCTTTACTCATTATACATAATACGTTGAATGAGTGTACCTGTGTTATTATTTCCCTTTGTTCACAGAGTATTTGTGACTATTAATTAAAATATACACATATGGTCCACGTGGTTCTGGCGGCCCCATGCAAGCTGCGCAGTGCGCCTATCAGCCAATAGGCGGCGCTGCAGACCACCAGTCCGCCGCCGTGAGCGGGCGTGAGGATCACGTGGATCAAGAGCCAGCACGCAGGCGCAGATTGGCCCATGCCGTCAAGAGGAGCGCTGGCAAAAGACGCAGGCGCAGTCCGTCCGGCTCGCCCGACGTCCCAGCCGCCGGCAGCGCATGCGCGCCGATGGAAGGAGCGAGCAAGATGGCGGCGGTGATTCAAAACGTTGTGAAGAAGTAAGTTTGTGGGGGGGGGGGAAGAGGAGGGAGCGCCGTGGGGATTGAGGGAGCGCGGCGGTGGGGGGGGTGGGGGGATGGCGGGCGCGGTGATGTGGGGGTGGGGGGAAGCAGAGGCGGTCGAGGAGTGGGGCCGGGCTGCGGGACCGGAGCCTGGGCAACTTGTCGGAGGCAACTTGGGTCGGGCCCGCCGAGCGGACGAAGCCCCGGCGGGGGGTGAGTCCCGGACTCTCCGTCCTCCCCGTCCCCCCGTCCTTTCCGCCAATTCCTGCGGACTCCCGATCTTCCAGGCTTCCCAGCCCCGGGAGCCGCCCCGTTCCCCCATCACCCGATCCCCGCCATCGATCTCGCTCCCTCCCCACGTCCCGTCGACTCCTTCCTGTCGCAGAGCTCCCCCCACAGCCAGTTTGTTCCCCTCCTCGCTGGACAGGCCCCAGCCAGCATTTCCGTCCCCCCCCCCCCCCCCCACCCGCCGGACTTCTCTCGATCTCCGCCTTCGACCCACCGACCTTCCTCCATTCGTGGCCAGTCCTGGACTCTCCGCCTCTCCCAACGATTCCCCGGCGGGGCAATCAGTACCGGGCTCAACCCGACCAGCTTCCCACGCCTTCCCTCCCCGTCCCTGACCCCTCCGATCCACCGGGACTCCCTACACCGCAGCCCCAGAATCAACTTTCCTTCAGCCCCAGACACGCTACCCTGAGCCCGGTCCCCCACATCCTCAGCTGATTTCGCAACCCACCTCCATAATTCTGCCATGCCTCCTCCCCCCCACCCCCGACATCATGTCCTCTGCTACTCTGCGTTTGTCTCCCACAGACCCCGCCCGCACCTCCATTCTTCTCACCATCCCTCCGAGCTCCCACCCTTACAAACCGGACCAGTTCCCTCGACCCCGACCCAAGCCACACACATCCAACATTTACCCCCTGACTGTTCATATCTGATGCCCACTCCACCCGCCCACGGGCTGGGCCCTGCCGGCCCCTAGGAGGTCCAGCACCATCTCGTTGAAGTTTATTATCGGGTATTCACTGGAGTTTGGATGAATGGGAAGGGGGGGGGGGGGTAAATCTCATTGAAACCTATCCAATATTGAAAGGTCTAGAAGGGAATGGATGTGGAGAGGATGTTTCCATTGGTGGGGGGAGTCTGGGACCAGCACATGCAGCCTCCGAACAGGAGGAGGAATTTCTTTAGCCAGAGGGTGGTGAATCTGTGGAATTCTTTGCCACAGGCGGCCGTGGAGGCCAAATCATTGGGTATATTTAAAACAGAGGTTGATAGGTTCTTGATTAGTCATGGCATCAAAGGTTACGGGGGGGGGGGGGGGGGGAAAGGCAGGAGAACGAGGTTAAGAGGAAAATAAATCAGCCATGTTGGAATGACGGAGCAGACTCAATGGGTCTAGTGGACTAATTCTGCTCCCGTGCCGTGAGGTGCTATTTTTTATTCAATCATACAGGTATGAGGCAATGCTCCTCTGGACTAAAGTACACAACACAGTACATATAACTCTCACACAGGGTACTATTACCACAAATAAATTACAAGTTACTTACTGCCATAATGCCACTGGTGTTTAGGGCAGCAATGAAGGTCCCCCATCTCTCTCTGTCCTTGGCCAATTTTGGTCTTGGCGGTGTTCAGGGCTTCCTTCATAGTGTCAGTAGCTTCCTCTCGGTTTTCACCACCGTCAGTCAGGCCAGACCCGGGTGGAGACTCAGGAATACCGTCACACTCCCGGTTGTAGAAGGATTCTTCATTGCTGTTTCTGTAACAGTTTTGTTTGACCGGTCAGGGTCGTCAGCCTTGAACCCGGAGGGTCGGTGGGCCACTCTTAGTCTGACCTCTACCCTTTGACCTGCTTGGCATGGGTGACCCTACCAAGAGCCAGAGCCCCGACTCCAGCCAACACATACCTCTGGGTCAGAAGCACGAGGCACGCAAGCCTCCAGACCCTACAGCAATGGAGGGAATTAACAAACACTAAGGTGAAATTATGACACAGGTTTAAAAAGTAAACAGTGTAATGCTGCTGGTGCCTCATTCGCGATGAGACCTGGGAGATGGTGGGGAGTTCATTAGTGTCACGCCCTGTGGTAAGAAGATGTTCCCTATCCTATGAGTCCTTGCCCTGAGGCTACTGTACCTCCTGCCTGACGGTGTGGGGTCACAGAAATTGTTCATTGGCAGTGCTGAGTGCTTCTGATAAATGTTCTCGTTATTTATCGCTACTTATTTGCACAGTTTGTTGTCTTCTGCCCTCTGGTTGATCTTTCGTCCCATCCTGTTTACAGTTAATATTCTATAGATTTGCTGAGTACGCCCGCAGGAAAAATGAACCTCGGGGTTGTACGTGGTGACGTGCGTTGTCCTTTGATAGTAAAATTTAATTTGGACGGGTGGAAGAGAGACCCCATTCAGCTGTCCTCGCAGTCCCTTGTACAGTGCTTTGCTGTTCCCATAGCGGATGGTGATGCAGCTGGTCAGGACGTTCTCGACGGTGCTCCGGTAAAAATTGGTTAGAATAGGGAGGGGTTGGAGGGGGAAGTCTAACTTGCCTCAGTCATCTCAGGAAATGGAGATACTTGACCAAAGAGATGGGGTCAAGGGACTCAAGGCAAGGTTATTGTATCTTTGTTCTGCCCCATTCCATTAATCACCATGGCCTCCCAAATTAAAATGCTTTCACTGGCATCCCTCAGCAGCTGTAATACCGCCGCCCTTCATTCTTGCTACCCGCATGCATCGCCCCCACATTCCTCTGTTAAGTTTCAGCTCAGCCGGGCGTACCCGGTGCCGACTGGTGTAGCTGTAAACTTCATTAACGGCGCTCTGCACCGAAGTGGTAGCTTAAACCTTAAAGGCACAAGTTGAATCCGGAGCCTCCTGGGTAGTCTCCAAACTGAGCACCTTCTTAAGCCCACCACCCCCACTGGAGTACAGATCGCCGACAGCAGCTCGGCAGACTCTTTCAGGATTTCCCCTTCTTCGAAGATCCTTCCCATTCCAGGGTCTGGAGCTTTCTGTTGGCATTTCTGAGGCTCTGGGTCTTTATACGGAATGAGGTTACGAGCCTTGTGCCCAACCCCCCTCCTCCCCCTCACAGCCGGGCTTTGGGCCGTCTACGGCGGAGTTGTACTTCCTCTAGCTTCCAGTAACCACCCCACTCTCCCTCCCCTCCCCCCTTTTTTTTTTGTTTTAACCCCATTCTGGAGCCCCTCTCACCCCTCCCTGCCCACCTCCTTCCCTATATTCCACAGTCCGCCATCCTCTCCCGACCAAACTCTGCTACTTCAGCCCCCTGACCTCTTCCACCGGTCCCCTCTGTCCGAGTGGCCAATTTCGGCGTGTTTTCTGAGAGGTTAGCTTACTTGTCACATGGTACTTCGGAACACACGGTGAAATGCGTCAACGCCCGACACAATCCGAGGACGTGCTGGGAAAAGCCACATTTCCAGTGCCGATATAGCACATCCTCAGTTCACTAGCCCTAACCCGTACGTCTTTGGATTGTGGGGTGAAACCCACACGGTCACAGGGAGAACGTGCAAACTCCTCACAGACGGCGCCGATCGTTGGCACTGTAAAGCGATGCGCCATCCTGCCGATCTCCCCTCTCCACGGCTGCCCCCCGAATCGTCTGTCCCTCTCTTCCCGCAGCCTCGGCGAGCAGTACTACAAGGATGCCATCGAGCAGTGCCACAACTACAACGCCCGGCTCTGCGCCGAACGCAGCGTCCGCCTCCCCTTCCTCGACTCGCAGACCGGCGTCGCCCAGAGCAACTGCTACATCTGGATGGAGAAGCGACACCGGGGGCCAGGTAAGGGTCAGCTGTGCCGAAACGCCCACGGCGGAGCCCCTCCTGAGCCGAGCCGTTCTCACGTATGTGATCCAGAGACAGCTTAACAGAATGGGCGGGGCGAGGATGTTTCCAATTGTAGGGAAACTCTAGGGGCAGGGGGAACAGCCTCAGAGTACAACGATGCCCATTTGTAAAGCAGCTGCTTGTGTGGCGGCTTTGGAGTGGCATTAACTCCGTGTAAAGGAGTTTCTGTGGTGAAGAAGGCAAATGCGATGTTGGCACTCACTTTGAAAGGACTAGAATATGAAAGCAAGGATGTAATGTTGAGGCTTTATAAGGCGCTGGTCAGACTGCAATTGGAGTTATTGTGAGCAGATTTGGGCCCCTTATCTAGGAAAGGATCTGCTGGCATTGGAGAATGATTCCAGGAATGAAAGGGTTAATGTATGAGGAGCATTTGATGGCTCCGGGCCTGTACTTGCTGGGGTTTAGAAGAATGGGGGGGGGGGGTATCTCATTGAAAACTATCAAATATTGAAAGGCCTAGATAGAGTGGATGTGGAGAGGATGTTTCCTATAGTGGGGGAGTCTAGGACCAGAGGACAAAGATAGAGTGGATGTGGAGAGGATGTTTCCTATAGTGGGGGAGTCTAGGACCAGAGGACACAGATAGAGTGGATGTGGAGAGGATGTTTCCTATAGTGGGGGAGTCTAGGACCAGAGGACAAAGATAGAGTGGATGTGGAGAGGATGTTTCCTATAGTGGGGGAGTCTAGACCAGAGGACACAGATAGAGTGGATGTGGAGAGGATGTTTCCTATAGTGGGGGGAGTCTAGGACCAGAGGACACAGATAGAGTGGATGTGGAGAGGATGTTTCCTATAGTGGGGGAGTCTAGGACCAGAGGACACAGATAGAGTGGATGTGGAGAGGATGTTTCCTATAGTGGGGGAGTCTAGGACCAGAGAACACAGATAGAGTGGATGTGGAGAGGATGTTTCCTATAGTGGGGGAGTCTAGGACCAGAGGACACAGATAGAGTGGATGTGGAGAGGATGTTTCCTATAGTGGGGGAGTCTAGGACCAGAGGACACAGATAGAGTGGATGTGGAGAGGATGTTTCCTATAGTGGGGGAGTCTAGGACCAGAGGACACAGATAG
This sequence comes from Hemitrygon akajei, assembly GCF_048418815.1. Classification (NCBI taxonomy): domain Eukaryota; kingdom Metazoa; phylum Chordata; class Chondrichthyes; order Myliobatiformes; family Dasyatidae; genus Hemitrygon; species Hemitrygon akajei. Next base: position 18,216,590 of record NC_133151.1, on the reverse strand, counting down.
AGTGGATGTGGGAGAGGATGTTTCCTATAGTGGGGGAGTCTAGGACCAGAGGACACAGATAGAGTGGATGTGGAGAGGATGTTTCCTATAGTGGGGGAGTCTAGGACCAGAGGACACAGAGTGGATGTGGAGAGGATGTTTCCAGTAGTGGGGGAGTCTAGGACCAGGGTGGACAACCCCATTCCTGATGAAGGGTCTCGGCCTGAAAAGTTGGCTTCCCTTTTCTCATGGATGCTGCCTGACCTGCTGAGTTCTTCCAGCGGTGTGTATGTATTCCCAGAGTAGAGAGAAGCCCCTTTAGAACGGAGTTGAAGAATTTCTCCATCTTTTTCTTTGATAGGTCCTTCATTAGCCAAGCCATCAAAAGTTACAGGGAGAAGGCAGGAGAATGGGGTTGAAAGGGGTAATAAATCAGCCATGACGGAATGGTGGAGCAGACTCGATGGGCCAAATGGTCTTTTTCTGCTCCCACATCAATGCGGTATTGCAGCAGCATTGATGTTCCAGCTTAAGTTGCGAAGTTGGGCCCCGGACACTAATTTAGTGAAATCGCCCAATTCAAAATGTTCCACCCGTCAGCCGCCACTTGCGGGAGAGTGTGTGGGGTTTCCCTCTCGGTTGTCATAGAGGAGGGCTTCACTGGTGAGATTGTGGTGTTTCTTCTGTTTATTTAGGGATGAAGTACACTGACAGGCCATTCTGGCCCGCCGAGCTTGTGCTGCCATGGCAACCGGCCCTTCCAGCCCATCGAGCTCGTGCAGCCCAGTTACTCCCATGTGACCAATTAACCCACTGATCCCCACGCCTTTGGGATTTCGCTGGACCTCCACGCGGTCACAGGGAGATCGTACAAACGCCTTACAGGCCGGGTGGTGGGAATCGAACCCGTGTCACCGGCGCTGGTAATCGGGTTACGTTAACCACTACGTCGCTGTGTTTCCCATATATACAGCTGAGCAGAATTTAGTTTCTAAACTAGCCACAGTGCGGGTTAAAATTGTTTCTCCAAGAGCTCGTCCAGGTCTCTGGGCTACAAGTCCAGTAACTTAATCACCGTCATGGCTGTGTTCCTCGTTCTCACTCTGGGATATTGTTGTCTTCCCCCACATGATGCAGGAATGGCCCCCGGGCAGCTCTACACCTTCCCTGCCCGCCGCTGGAGGAAGAAGAGGAGAAGCCCATCCTCCGGAGGACCCCCACCTCAGCTTGGCGGGCCCTCAAGCCAGGTAGTTTTGGGGGGGGGGGGGGGGGAGCGAGGCGCGGGGGAATGCGCCGCCCTTTCGCTCGTGGGTCGGTTCAACCGCGCTGAATGCGGTTCGGGGATCCGGCACAGCCAGTTGCCGCGGGGAACGCAGCACCAAACCGTTCCCGGGCGAGTGGCGGTTGCCGCGGTAACCGGCGTCAAGCAGGGCCTGCGTGCTAAGCAGGAGCCTGAGATCCAGCTCTCCCAGTTGCCTTGGGGGATGTGCCCATGCAGCGTGGGACGCGGATAATGTGCCATTTAATTTAATGAAAGACTCTGCTGACTCATATCCTGAACTTTGAATGTCATCGACACACAGAAACGTTTAACCCATCCCTATCAGTCCCCTCGCTAATCTCGTCTGGTACCTTTTCTGTCGCTGTTTGCTCAAGGAGCCTTCCTCTTCCGTCCCTCCCAAAGCCTCCACCTCACTGATACGGACGGGCCTTTTGTGCGTAGCCCAGTCTCCCGACCTGCTGCTCCCACCTCTCAACCACTCAGATCATAGTGCCTTTGGATTTATTAATCGTCTGCGTACTAACCCACTATAGGAAACATCCTCACCTCATCCACTCTGGGCTTTTGAATATTCGAATACGTTTCAATGAGATCTTGCCCCCCTCCCATTCTATTAAACACCAGTGAGTCCAGGCCCAGAGTCATCAAAACCTCAAACGTTAACCCTTTCATTCCCAAAATAATTCACATGAACCTCCTTTGAACCCTTTCCACTGTCAGCACCTCCTTCCTCAGATAAGGGGGCTCATATCCTCTCACAGTACTGGAAGTGCGGTCTGACCAGAGCCTTATAAAGCCTCGGGATTTCATCCTTTTTTTTAATTTTCTGGTCCTTTTTGAAATGAATGCTAACGTTGCACTGGCCTTCCTCACCACCGACTCGACCTGCAAATTAACCTTCAGGGAATCCTGCACGAGGACTCCCAAGTCCCTCTGTACCTGCATTTTTGAATTTTCTCCCTGCTTGGGGAAAGGATGCTTTTATCTCTTCTGCCAAAGTGCACGATCGTACACTTCCCAACACTGTTCCATCTGCCAGCTCCTTGCCCGTTCTGTCTAAATGCTCTCTGCATCCTCACCGCCACCTGCAACCTTCACATCGTCCGCAAACTTGAAGCCATGGATTCCGTCGTCCCCACCCCGTTGTTCGAAACTCCAGCGAGTACAGGCCCAGAGCCATCTTGCGCATTAACCCTTTCATCCCCCAGGATCATTCTGGGAGATCTTTTCTGGACCCGCTCCAGACCTAACACATCCTTTCTTAGATAAGGGGCCCCATAACGGCTCACAATACTTCAAACGAGGGCCTCACCAGTGCTCTATAGGGGTTACAACAACAAAAGAAGTCCTATCCACCCTTCCTCTTCACCCCCCATCCTCCATCCCTCCCCTGGGCAGACTGCTTCCAGGCCTCTTTGTACCTCTCTCCACAGCCGCCTCTGCCATTGTTCTCCCTGTGGGGAAAAATAACTACCCAGCACCCCTCCTTTGTGTGACCGGTTTGGTGTGGAGGGAGCTTCACTCTGTGTCTGAACCCGGGAGTGTGTGACGGGACGGTGTGGAGGGAGCTTCACTCTGTGTCTGACCCCGGGAGTGTGTGACGGGACGGTGTGGAGGGAGCTTCACTCTGTGTCTGAACCCGGGAGTGTGTGACGGGACGGTGCAGAGGGAGATTCACTCCGTGTCTGACCCCGGGAGTGTGAGAGTAGGACGGTTGTGGAGGGAGCTTCACTCTGTGTCTGAACCTGGGAGTGTGTGATGGGACAGTGTGGAGGGAGCTTCACTCTGTGTCTGACCCCAGAAGTGTGTGATGGGACGGGTTGTGGAGGGAGATTCACTCTGTGTCTGACCCCAGGAGTGTGTGATGGGACGGTGTGTGGAGGGAGATTCACTCTGTGTCTGACCCCAGGAGTGTGTGATGGGACGGTGTGGAGGGAGCTTCACTCTGTGTCTGACCCCGGGAGTGTGTGATGGGACGGTTGTGGAGGGAGCTTCACTCTGTGTCTGACCCCGGGAGTGTGTGATGGGACGGTTGTGGAGGGAGCTTCACTCTGTGTCTGACCCCGGGAGTGTGTGATGGGACGGTGTGGAGGGAGTTCCACTCTGTGTCTGACCCCGGGAGTGTGTGATGGGACGGTGTGGAGGGAGCTTCACTCTGTGTCTGACCCCGGGAGTGTGTGATGGGACGGTGTTGGAGGGAGCTTCACTCTGTGTCTGACCCCGGAAGTGTGTGGTGGGACGATGTGGAGGGAGCTTCACTCTGTGTCTGACCCGGGAGTGTGTGATGGGATGGTGTGGAGGGAGCTTCACTCTGTGTCTGACCCCGGGGGTGTGTGATGGGACGGTGTGGAGGGAGCTTCACTCTGTGTCTCCCCAGGTGGGTGTGATGTGACAGTGTAGAGGGAGCATCTTACCATTACTGTGTCTTACCGTTTTGTCCCTGTCCTGGGATGCCAGGAGTTCAAAGCACAGCCCCACACTAACCAAGCACAAGCTCTTCGAAGAAATATCTTAAAGAGCCCCCTGTGACATGTGTTTTCCCTTTAATCTCCAGACCTGGATTTGGGAATGAAGAAAGACAGTCTGGTGTCTCCCGATGGCAGCAGCCTGGAAGCATTGCTACGCGGCGAGGCGCTCGATAAACAGAGGGGTTTGTCCGACCACAGGGACGATGAACAGTCTCAATGACTACCCAGTAAACAACAGCAGGGCACGAAAGGTTGGCCGGCATTTTGTCTTTGATTCATGACTCGTTAGTGGTTCTATTGCTAAGTGTTAATTTTGAAAGTAAGTTTATTGTGAAAGTGTATATAGGACACCGTACACAACCCTGAGAGCAGTTTTCTTGTGGGCTTGCACAGTAAATCCAAGAAAGACAGTCGAATCAGTGAAAGAATGCACCTGTCAGAGATTTCTTCAAACGAGCCTGATTAAAGTTCCCTACTATGATTTGAACAGCGTCAGGAGAGGCCATCTGGAGTTTAATGTCAGCTTTTGGTGATGTATAAAAAACAGTGGTTAGCACCAAGTCAAGTCGCTTTTTATTGTCATTTCGACCATAACCTGCTGATACCGTACCCAGTAAAAAACGAAACAACGTTCCTCCAGGACCCTGGTGCTACCTGAAACTACACTAGACTATGTGAGACAGCACACGGCTACACTAGACTACATAAAGCAACACAGAAACTACACTAGACTATGTGAGACAGCACACGGCTACACTAGACTACATAAAGCAACACAGAAACTACACTAGACTATGTGAGACAGCACAAGGCTACACTGGACTACATAAAACAACACAGAAACTACACTAGACTATGTGAGACAGCGCAAGGCTACACTAGATTACATAAAACAACACAGAAACTACACTAGACTATGTGAGACAGCACACGGCTACACTAGACTACATAAAGCAACACAGAAACTACACTAGACTATGTGAGACAGCGCAAGGCTACACTAGATTACATAAAACAACACAGAAACTACACTAGACTACAGACCTACACAGGACTACATAAAGTCCACAGAACAGCGCAGGGCAATACAATAATTAATTATAAAAAAAATTAATAAAGAAGACAATAAACACAGTAGAGGACAAATTTCAATATAATGATGTAGATGTCAGTCTAGACTCTGGGTATTGAGGAGCCTGATGGCTTGGGGGAAGAAACTATTGCACAGTCTGGTCGTGAGAGCCTGAATGCTTCGGTACCTTGTGCCAGACGGCAGGAGGGAGAAGAGTTTGTATGAGGGGGTGCGTGGGGTCCTTCATGAAGAACTCTCTTGGTAAATGGGACGGGGGAGCAAGAGTGCAACAGGTCCGCTGTGTCTGAGAACGACAGAGTTTATCATGAAACTCAGATTCCTCCCCTCCCCTGCCTTCTCAGAATCAGTAATCTGATCCATCCTGTGTACTGAGAAGCCCTCGGGTCTTACTAACATATCCGGAATAAGCCATGTCTCTGTGAGACAGAGTGTAGCAATTCCTGATTTCCCTCCGATACTGCAATCTTGCCCTTAGTCCTCAGTCTTCTTCTCCAGTGACTGTACATTTGCTAACAAGATGCTGGGTAGAGGAACTTCCATTCTTCAGTGTTTCATTCCGATTTTGCGCCCTTCCCTTCTTCCCTCTCTTCCGGCCGTGCTGATGCACCCTCGTCTGCTGAAAGGTGCCATACCCGCACAAGTCCACCAAGTCCTTCAGAAGATTGTGAAATCGCTAGTTCATTGAGATGGTTGGAAAGTGAAGGGAAATGAGAGGCTGCCGGTTGCAGTGAGAGTAATTCAGAAGTTTTGTTAGCCGCCTGCAGCACATCTCCGTGGTTCACCAGCACTATCCTGAGGAAGATCATCTCATTACCCCGCCTGGGGCATAGGCTGCCGACAGCAGCTCACCAGAGCCCCCTGACCTGGCTGAGTCTTTCAAGTTGTCCCCAGGTGTAGCTCATCTTCGGAGATCCTTCCACTCCCAGGGAGCTACTGTTGGGGTTCCTGTAGCTCTGGGTTTTTACGGGATGGGGTTGACTGACCTGCCTGCTCTCACAGACAGCTTTGAGGCCATCCAAGTCGGCGTTACTGTATCAGGGGCTGATTCAATCCCTTAACCTGGGCATTGCCATTGTCAAGATCCCCCCCTCGACATCAACGTCCTAAAAGGCAACATTTGATCTTTGGGTATATTTAAAGCAGAGTGGAGAACGAGATCAGGGTGAAATTATTTAGCTCGAGGGTGACAGCAGACGCACTGGAGAGCCAGCACCTTCAGATATGGGAATAGAGTTAGGCCACTCAGTCGACATCAACTCCAACACCTCAGGGATGGTGGGCGATGCCTTGCTGGGGGCCCACAGTGAGCTAGGGGAGGGCGGACGAGAGCTAGGAAGAAAGGGGACTATCACTGAAATCTTATCAAATATTGAAAGGCCTGGAGTGGATGTGGAGAGGATGCTTCCTCCGACGGGTATGTCTAGGACCAGAGATCCCAGCCTCAGAATAGAGCAAGGATTTCCCAAGCTTTTTGTGCCATAGACCCCTACCATTAATCGAGGGGCCTGCGAACCCCAGGTTGGGAGCCCCTGGACTAGATGGACAGAGATGAGGAGGAATTTCATTACCCAGAGGGTGGTAAATCTGTGGAATGCATTGCCACAGACAGCGGAGATTGGTAGGTTCTTGATTAGTCAGGGTGTCAAAGTTTATGGGGAGAAACCAGGGGAATGGGGTTGGGAGGGATAGTAAATCGGTGCCCACTGGATGGGCTGAATGGCCTGATTCTGCTTTGGTGTTAATCTGAAGGTGGTGCCTCACCAATGCATCGGCTGCATGTGAGAGAGGGCAGTGGCTTGATCCAGAGCATCGGCTGTCCCTCTGCCTTCACAGATGCTTGTGAGTTTGCTCCAAGTTCCGGTAGTCTCGGCCAGTGTTCCTTTTGTAGATGAAGCCCTCCCTCTGCTCTGAGGATTGACATTATTTGAAAATTTAAGATCCCAAAGGGGCACGCCCTCAACTCAGTAACCCTAACGTAGGTCTTTGGAATCGGAGCACCCACACGATCACGGGGAGAGAGCAGACAAAATCCCCACAGACCGCGACAGGAGTTGAACCGCTGACGCTGTAAAGCATTACCGTGCCAAACTCCTTGACAGTGGCGTGTTTGGGTGCTGGATCGTGGCGCGTGACTCTTCTGGTCTTGACTTGCAGAGAATCCTGGATCCGGATGATTTCCTGGACGACCTGGATGATGAAGATTATGAGGAAGACCTCCCGAAGCGCCGGAGCAAGGGCCGAGCCAAGGTAAGCCGCGGTGCGCTGGCTCCCCTATCGCCGTATTGCTCCCCTGTGAACAGACAGCCGGCTAAGGTGGCCGTCATAGTTACATAAGGCTGGTGGAGTTGTGTGTGGCATAGAAGGCTGGCAAAGAATACAACACATTATCGATCAGTTGCAGAGATGGGCAGAGAAATGGCGGATGGAGTTTAACCCAGATAAATGTGAGGCGGACAAATGCACGGAGACAGTGCAAGATCCTTAACAGTGTAGCTGAGCAGAGAGATCTTGGGGTCCAAGTCCATAGCTCCTTGAAAATGGTGACACAGGTCGTTGGAATGCTTGCATTTATTAGTCGAGGCGTTGAGTTCAGAAATCAAGAGATTTTGTTACAACTTTATAAAACTCCGGTTTGGCCACATCTGGTGTATTGCACACAGTTCTGGTCGCCCCACTCTAGGAAATTTAGTGAACTTTTGGAGAGGGTGAAGAAGATGTTCACTGGGATGCTGCCTGGTTTAGAGAGCATGAGAGGCTGGACACAGTTGGGCTGTTTTCTCTGGAGCGCCGGGCGCTGAGGGGAGATCTGATCGAGGTTTATAAGATTATGAGAGGCAGAGATAGAGTAGACAGGGAGTATCTGTTTCCTAGAAATACCAGAGAGTATGAACTGAAGGTTGGGGTTGGGGGGCAATAGTTTCAAGGGGACGTAAAGAGTAAGTTTTTTCACTTGGAGTGGTGGATGCCTGGTATTGTGGTAGCGGTAAATACATTCGAAGCTTTTAAGAGACTGTGGCGACCCACTTTCTGCCCAGGCGAACCGGCTCACAAATAGCCAGCGCGCGGGGGGAGACTTTGGTAATATACCTCTGACGTCATTTCCGCCCGGAGAGGGCGGGCGCTAGGGATTAAATGCCAGCGCCGCGAAGTTTGAATAAACTAGTCTCGAAACGACTTACCGACTGCGTGTCGTTATTTCAGCGCTGTGTGTAGCACATCGCTACATTGGTGACCCCCGACGGTCCAAACGGGATTTGGACCAAAGATGACCGACTCTTCATCTGTTCACGCAGTTTCACTAAAACTGCCGACTTTCTGGACGCTACGACCACGCGTGTGGTTTAGCCAAGCAGAAGCCCAGTTCCAGATTCGGCAGATATCCTCTGATTCCACGCGTTACTACCACGTGGTGAGCGCCCTTGACCAGGAGATGGCCGCCCAGGTTGCGGATTTCATACAGTCGCCCCCGGAAGAAGGCAAATATGACCTTTGGCCTCTCACCTTTGCCCGCCTGCTTCACCTGGATGGTTTGGGAGACAGACTGCCACCAGCATTGATGAACAAGATGCTGTCCCTGGCTGACGGACACAAGCCCTGCCTCATGTTCGAGCAAGCGTTCCTAGAGCAACTGCCTGAGGACATACATCTGCTGCTGGCCGACGCAGATTTCAGCGACCCCCAGAAGGTGGCGGCCCGGGCAGATGTGCTGTGGAAAGCCAAGAGGGAGAGCGTAGCGTCCGTCGGTCAGATTACCAGGCCACGCGCCCAACAGCGGATCAGACCAGGCCCGGCAGGGGGGCGCACACAACACAGAGGCAGGAGTGAGGAGGCCAGTGAACAGTGGTGTTTCTACCACCAGCGGTGGGGCACAAAAGCCCGCCATTGTCGCCCGCCCTGCAAGGGCCAGGGCCAGCTGCCGCTAATGACTATGGCGGCTGGCCACCAAGACAGCCTCTTGTACGTCTGGGACAAACAGTCGGGACGCCGCTTCTTGGTCGACACCGGAGCGGAGATCAGCGCCTTGCCCCCAACGGGGTATGACACCTGCAACAGGAAGCCAGGACCCACCCTGAGGGCTGCAAACGGCAGCACGATACGGACCTACGGCACCCGCACAGTGCAGCTGCAGTTTGGCGCCAGCCGGTTCACGTGGGACTTCACACTGGCCGCCGTGGCCCAACCACTCCTGGGGGCGGACTTCTTGCGAGCTCACAGCCTGCTGGTCGACTTGCAAGGGAAAAGACTGGTACATGCCGAGACTTTCCAGACGTTCTCCCTGGGTGAAGCCAAGTTGCCTGGGTGAAGCCAAGTTGCCGGCCCCACACCTGGACTCCATCACGAGACAACAAATTCACCAGAATCCTGGCGAACTTTCCATCGATTCTGGCACCGCAGTTCACGGCAGCCATGCCCAGACACGGGGTTCAGCACCACATCCCGACCAAGGGACCACCCCTCCACGCCCGCGCATGAAGGCTCCCCCCAGAAAAGCTCCGCCTGGCGAAGGAGGAGTTCAAGAGGATGGAGGAATTGGGGATCGTACGGAGGTCCGACAGCCCATGGGCCTCCCCCCTGCACATGGTGCCCAAAGCAGCTGGGGGTTGGAGACCATGCGGCGACCACCACAGACTGAACGAGGCTACAACTCCAGATCGCTACCCCGTGCCGCACAGGACTTTGCAGCAAACTTGCACAGGGCAAGAATATTTTCCAAAGTAGACCTCCTCCGGGGATACCATCATATCCCGGTGCACCCTGAAGACATCCCCAAAACAGCACTCTTCACCCCGTTCGGCCTGTTCGAGTTCCTCCGAATGCCGCTCGGCCTGAAGAATGCCGCACAGACGTTCCAGCGGCTAATGGGACGTGGTGGGACGCGACCTGGACTTTGCGTTCATCTATTTGGACGACATTCTTATAGCCAGCAGTTGTCGCCAGGAGCATCTGTCCCACCTCCGCCAGCTCTACTCCCGCCTGAGTGATTTCAGCCTCACGATCAACCCGGCCAAATGCCAGTTCGGTCTCGATACCATTGACTTCCTGGGCCACAGGATTACCAAAGACGGGGCAACACCTCTGCCCGCCAAGGTAGACGCTATCCGCCACTTTGCCCGGCCCAACACGGTCAAAGGCCTGCAGGAGTTCGTTGGTATGGTGAACTTCTACCACCGTTTCCTCCCCTCAGCAGCCCGTATCATGCGCCCTTTGTACACCCTGATGTCGGGTCAAGGCAAGGACATTACTTGGGACGAGGAGGCCGCGGCCGCTTTCGTTAAAGCCAAGGAAGCCTTGGCAGATGCCACGATGCTAGTGCACCCCAGAACGGACGTTCCAACCGCACTCACGGTGGACGTATCCGACACAGCAATCGGTGGGGTGCTGGAGCAGCTCATCGAGGGACGCTGGCAACCCCTGGCGTTCTTCAGCAAGCACCTACGACCACCCGAACTCAAGTACAGTGCTTTCGACCGGGAGCTGTTGGCACTGTATCTGGCAATCCGGCATTTCAGATACTTCTTAGAAGGCAGGCCGTTCACAGACCACAAACCGTTGACCTTCGCGTTCACGAAGGTGTCCGATCCCTGGTCGGCTCACCAGCAGCAACATCTGTCCTACATCTTCGAGTACACGATGGACATCCAGCATGTCTCGGGAAAGGACAACGTCGTGGCGGACGCACTCTCCAGACCAGTTGTCCAGGCCCTGTCCCTGGGCGTGGACTATGCAGCACTGGCAGAGGCGCAGCAGGCAGACGACGAGATGCCCAGCTACAGGACCGCAGTCTCGGGTTTGCAGCTTTAAGACTTTCTTTAGGCCCAGGTGAGAGGACCCTCCTGTTCGACGTGGTTACTGGCCAACCTCGCCCCATCGTCCCGGCAGCCTGGAGGCGGCGAGTTTTCGACTCCATACACGATTTGGCGCACCCATCTATCAGGACAACCGTCCGGCTGGTCTCCAGCAAGTTCCCATGGCACGGACTTCGCAAGCAGGTCAGTAAACGGGCCAGAACGTGCGCGCAGTGCCAAACAGCCAAGGTGCAGCGGCACACTAAAGCCCTGCCGCAGCAGTTCGAACCCACCCACCGGAGGTTCGACCACATTCATGTGTCCCGAGGAGCGCGGTACCTCCTAACTATGGCAGACCGGTTCATGAGGTGGCCAGAGGCGGTCCCGCTCACTGACACATCTGCCGATTCCTGCGCCCGAGCACTGATTGCAACCTGGGTAGCCTGCTTCGGGGTACCGGCCCACATTACCTCCGACAGAGGTGCCCAGTTCACCTCCAGCCTGTGGTCGGCTGTGGCCAGCATGTTGGGAACGCAGCCACACCACACAACTGCCTACCACCCACATTCGAACGGACTAGTGGAACGCTTCCACCGTCACTTGAAGTCGGCTCTCATGGCCCGCCTGAGAGGACCTAACTGGGTGGACGAGCTTCCCTGGGTCCTGCTTGGAATTCGCACAGCGCCCAAAGAGGATCTGCACACCTCGTTGGCCGAGTTGGTGTACGGCGCACCCCTGGCCGTCCCAAGAGAGTTCATACCAGCCCCAAGGGGGCAAGAGGAAGAACCCGCAGCAGTCCTGGACAGGCTACGCGAAAGGCTCGGCAACCTGGCCCCCGTACCGACTTCACAGCACGGACGGACCCCGGCCCATGTACCCAAAGACCTGCAGAACTGTAAGTTTGTGTTTGTACGAAGGGGCGGACACCGGGCACCGCTACAGCGGCCGTACGAGGGGCCGTTCAAGGTGATCAACAACAATGGGTCCACGTACATTCTGGACATTGGGGGGAAAGAGGAGGTTTTCACGGTGGACCGACTCAAACCAGCCTATGTGGACTTGGCGCAGCCGGTCGAGGTTCAGGCACCGCGGCGCAGAGGCAGACCTCCCAAACAGAGGCTGATCCAGACTGTGGACATTGGGGGGTGTATCGCCGGTTCTGGGGGGGGGGGGGGATTATGTGGGGACCCACTTTCTGCGCAGGCGAACCAGCTCATAAATAGCCAGCGCGCGGGGCGAGACTTTGGTAATGCACCTCTGACGTCATTTCCGCCCGGAGAGGGCGGGCGCTAGAGATTAAATGCCAGCCCCACGAAGTTTGAATAAACTGGTCTCGAAACGAAGCGTCATTATTTCAGCGCTGTGTGTAGCACATCGCTGCAAGACATTTAGGTAGGCACGTGGATGTGAGGAAGATGAAGGGATATAGACATTATGTAGCTAGGAGGAATTAATTTTTGGGCTTTTTTAAATTTACTTTTTAGCTGGTGTGACGCAACATTGTGGTCCGAATGCCCTGTTTTATGTTCTATAATCAGTGACCATCATTCGGATCAACTTGTGCCCTTACCAGCTCGACCGTGCTGCCCACGTTGCTGTGATGGGAGGCTGTTTGTGGCCTCGTCAGTCTGCAAACTCCTCCCAGGACTTTTCCCTTCAGTGCAAAGGAGGATGAGAGGTGACTTGATAGATGTGTATAAGAGGCATTGATAGAGTGATTATTTTTCAGAATCGGGTTTAATGTCGCTGACGTGCGTCGTGAAATTTGTTGTTTTACAAGCAGCAGTACAATGCAATACATACAGGACTGTGCAAAAGTCTTGGGCGCAGATATATAGCTAGGGTACGGAAGATTTGCACGGTGAGTGAGGCCCCCGTTGGTCAGGATTGACGATGGATATTGTGTCCTAGCTTTCTGGATACGTAAACCTGGGCAGTACGATACGGAGAGCGAACTATTGCCCATGTAGTAAGCTCCCCCCTCTCCATGCCTCTGACAAACCCAGAGGAACGGCAGAGAACGATACAGTTTGGTACCAGCAGTGTCGTAGAAGTTGGCGGTCAGCGTTGAACTCAACGTCAAACTGCCTTAGGACTCCAGCTCGGGATTTTCCCCTCAGGGTTTACTCCCGAAGCCTTCCCCGTGAGTGGGTGTAGCGGAGGTTTGAGAAGCGACTGGTTTTAAGGCACCGATAGCCCGCCTTCACCCCTCCTCCTGTCAGTGCCGGCCTTAGTAGCTGGGCCACACGTGAAGGCCAGGAGCTGGACTTGGTTGTCAGAGGTACTTGAGACACGCACAATTGGGAGCTTGTCCCCACTACCACTCCCACCTATAACAACCTGGAGGAACTGTACTGTATTGCTCTGTACTGCTGCAAAAAAAAAAAACAAATTTCACGACGCGTGTGTGGTGATAAACCAGGTTCTGATCTGGGTCTCTATTGTGGACTGAGAGTGGGAAGGGGGCAGGGAGACGGGAGTCACGGTCGGGCAAAGGGGAAGGGGAGTGGAAAAACTCCCGAGAGACATTTTCTGATGATGAATAAACCATTTGCCTGGTGTCTCAGGGCTGGGTGTGTCTGCACCTGCACCACCCCCTGCCCCTGGCACTCCTCTGCCACCTGTCCCACGGCACTCCACCCTCACCATTCCCAACGTCTTTTGGTCCCACCAGATTTACAACCTCGCTCTCTGCTCCATGTTGTTAAGTACAGTACTGTGCAAAAATCTTAGGCAACCTGGCTATCTGTATACTTGGCTAGCTCACTTGTACAGGACTGTTATCATTTTTTTTAAACTTGCAAATTATGTTAAGGAAACGTTTATATTAAAAAATAAGTAATGCAAAAATAAAAAAATAGTGAACTTGCGCACACGGGTTTATTGTCTGTTCAGAAATCTGACGGCGGGGAAGAAGCTGTTACTGAAGCATTGAGTGTGTGTCTCCAGGCTCCTGTAATTCCACCCTAATGGCAGCAAAGGGAAGAGAGCATGTCCTAGGTGACTGGGAAGGGCGGGGTGTCCTTAATGATGAATTTCCCGTTTTTTTTTTTGAGACATTGACATTTGAAGATAGTGCTGGGGAGGCCAGTGAAATTCAGAAAGCAGAAATGTCTATTGGAAGAGTGTAGAACGATTTTAGCTCCCCCCCCCCCCCGCCCCGAATATCTAAGGGCAGTTTCGATATCTCGGGCAGAGTGGGGTCTGTGGATGTGGTGTTGAAGTGGAGTAAAGGGGGGGCTGTGAGGTTAGACTGCGAGGGGCATTGAAGTCAGAAATCCATGGTGTAAACTGGCCTTGTTCAGGATTTGCTCGAGGTTAAGGGACGTAGATCGAGTGAGCATCCAGACAGTAATTCCTAGGATGGACGTGGCTAATCCGAGGGAAGTGAAACTTTAATGTGGAAGCTTTAGAGATGGTGCCGAGGGTATTTAACAGGATGCTGCTTGGATTAGAGAACCTGTCTTATTGATGGTAGGTTAAGTGAGCTGAGGCTTTTCCCTTTGGAGTGACGGAGGGTACGAGGTGTCTTGATAGATAAGAGGCTCCGATCGAGTGGACGGCTGGAGAATTTTCCCCAGAATTGAAATGAACTAATACGATGGGGCATCGTGTTAAGGCGATTGGAGGGAAGTATAGCGGGGGGAGATATTAGAGGCAAGTTTTTTTTACAGGGAGTGGTGGGTGTGCGTGGAACGCCTTGCCAGGATTGATGGTAGAGGCAGATACTTCAGTGACGGGCACGTGGATGACAGAAAAATGGAGGGCTTCGCGGGAGGTTGCGGTTAGATTGATCTCGGAGCGGGTTAAAGGGTCGGCACCACATCAGGTCGAAGAGCCTGCACGGTGCTGTAATGTTCTATGATCCATGTCAATTCCGGCCTCTTGCTTATCCCCCGACTTCCTCTTCCATTGCTCTTCCGATGACAGCTGAGTCTGAAATACCTTCTTTTAAGTGTCTCTCTCGCTCTCGTTTCACACGTCCCTTAAAACCAACACAGTTGTCCGAGCTTTTGTCAGACTGCACGTTCATCCTCTGAGCACCTTGGGGCGTTTTATATTGAGGACCCTGTCTAAAAGCAAGCTGCTTTCCCTGATTGCCTCACCATGACTCCAATTTATGGACGTCCTTGCATCTAATTTTTAAAATTAAGAGCTCCTTGGGAGTTTCAGAGTTCGTTTCTATGGCGATTGCTCAGGGCGGCCTGGTCTTGTGTGTCTGTCCCGGCAGGGTAAAGGAGTCGGCAGGAGCGCGAGGAAGAAAGCGATGGATGCTGCCGCCATCGAGGACCGTGAGAAGCCTTATGCCTGTGACAGTAAGTCTCCGTGACCTGGCAGATGACGGCTTGTCTCGCTGCATTTGCCATTGACTTTCTGTCCTCTATCTTGTCCAATCTCTCTCCCTCTTGTTATCCTGATGTGATACTTTCTCTCTCTCTTTCTCTCTCTCTATGCCACTGGACCCCTTTGCTCCGCCTTTCTCCCCCACCCCTCTGCCTGTCCTCACCATCCCGACTGTAAGACAGGAGCGGTCAGCCCATCTGTTCCACATTCCATCACGGCCGATTTATTTTCCCTCTCAACCCCATTCCCCTGCCTTCTCCCTGTAACCTTTGACACCCTGACTAATCAAGAACCTATCAACCTCCATTTTAAATACACCCAATGACTCGGCCTCCGCAGCTGCCTGTGGCAATGAATTCCACCGATTCAGCTCCCTCTGGCTGAAGAAATTCCTCCTCACCTCTGTTCTAAAAGGACACCCCTCTTCAAAGGCTGTGCCATCTGGTCCTAGACTCCCCCACTGCAGAACACGTCCTCTCCACATCCACTCTACCTAGGCCTTTCAATATTGGTTTCGTCTTCCCCTATCTCCACACTTCTTCCTCTCCAATCCTTCCCTCCTCCCTGGTACCCATTCTGCCCTCCTCTGAATGAAGAGGTTGGGCCAGCCCTGACTTGTGGGGTTGAGTAGCCTGCACGAGGGGAAGGGGGTGGGTGGGGCAGGATAGACGAGGATCCCAGTCTTTGTGGCCAATTTTGGGTGCAGGCTGGTATTTAGCTCTCGCTATTTAATGCCTGGCTGGGCTTCCCTCCTCCCCCTGCCCTTACTTGAGACCTTCAGGGTGTGGGGACTGAGGAAGTGTACAACAGCAAGACACGGTTCAGTCTTTCGGTAGTTGGGCACAGCACACTGTTAATTTCTACATGCAATAGAGTCCGTGGAACATCAGAATCAGGTTTATTATAACTTGACTTTAGGCAGTACATAAAACGTACCATAAGATAAACATACACACAGGATTCCAGTTAATTGGGACAATCCCTTATTTGGGACAGCTCCTAAAGAACATAAACTAATTGAGAAAGTAACTTTAACATTAACTTTATTTATAGAGCACTTTTCATACAGATAATGTAGTACAAAGTACTTTACAATGGGATAAAAGTATAAATATGAAAATCAATTTAAAAATTTCAAAACCCAAAAGGATGTTGGTTAAAAGCAAGGTGGCCTGCGCCGGTGGTGTCACTGTTCCCGCAGCCGGACTTTGGGACAAGAGGTGCCGGCTTTGAATCCGGCCGGCTCCTTTCACGCTTTCCATCTGTGCTGGGTTGAGCGTCAAGCTAGCAACTTGCAGAAACAGCAAGAGGAACTAGAAGCAAGGTTAAATAAGTAGGTTTTGAGCTGGGATTTAAAAGTGTCAACTGAGTCTGTCTGCATCCCTTATAGTTTTAGGGATTGAATGCCACAGTTTAGGAGCGTGGTTCAGTAAAGCTGACCTGCCAAGCGTCTTTTGAGGGAGATTGTTTACGGTTAAGAGACCAGCAAAAGAAGACCTGAGAGCTGGGGCAGAGCTATCAAACGAAAACAATTTTGTATGTACTCCGGTCCCAGACCATTGAGAGCTTTAAAAAAATCTAGTAAGAGGACTTTAAAATAGCATGGAGTCCCTTTGTTTATTTGCGACACTATGCTGCTTAATTGGGACAGGAGATTGTTGCCGAACAGTCTCTAACTAGTGTTAGTCGCGTGTACTTGTGTGGCTGTTGGACGCTACACCACGCTTCGAGCGAGCAGTTTTTAAATAGTGTCAGTTGTTCAAAGAGCAGCGATTTTTGTCACTGATAGTTGGTGAGAAATAAGTATGTTTTGCTCACTGTGGTTTTGAGTATTCAGGCTCAGAGACGCCAGAAATGACTGGGAGTGGAAATGAAACAATTTCACTACTTCAAATTAGGAACTACGAGAACTGCGAAGAATTTTAGGGTATCAACAGTCAAAATGTACTGGTCCCGATGTGTCCCGGTTAACTAGAACATACACAGACACAGTGGCCACTTTATTATGTACATGAGTGGAAACCAGTGTGGCCTTCTGCTGCTGTAGCCCATCTTCTTCAAAGTTCAGAGATGCTCTTCTGCACACCACTCTTGTAACGGGTGATTATTTGAGTTACTCTCACCTTCCTGTCAGCTTGATCCAGTCTGGCCATTCTCCTCCGACCTCTCTCATTAACGAGGCGTTTTCACCCACAGAACTGCCGCTCACTGGATGGATTTTTTTCTTGTTTTCTGCAACATTCTCTGTAAACTCTAGAGACGGTTGTGTGTGAAAACCCCAGGAGATCAGCAGTTTCTGAGATACTCAAACCGCCCCATCTGGCACCAACAATTTTTCCACAGGCCAATTCACTTAGATCACCTTTCTTCCCCATTCTGATGTCTGATCTCAACAGCAACTGAACCTCTTGACCATGTCTGCATGCTTTTATGCATTGAGTTGCTGCCTCATGATTGGCTGATTAGATTTTTGCATTAACGAGCAGGTGTACCTAATAAAATGGTCACCGAGTGAGTGTGTGTCCCACCAGTTTAAAGACCGCTGCACCTCATTGCAAAGGAGAGGCCTTGGTAACCGAGTTGGGATTTGTGACTAACCAAACGGTTTAATAATTCCTGTTGATTTTTTAGCCTTTTTTAAAAATGGATTTTAAATTCTCCAGGAGCCGAGCTAGTGTACAGATGCACCTCAGAAAGGGGCCACTGAGCAGGGGTTGAGTAAACACAAACACAAGAGAATCTGCAGCTGCTAGGAGTCCAGCACAACACCCCCAAAATGCTGAGGGAACTCGGCAAGTCAGGCAGCGTCTATGGAAGTGAATAAGCAGTCAATATTTCAGGCCGGGATCCTTCATCAGGGCTGGAAAGGAAGTAGGAAGAAGCCAGAAGAAGGTAAGAGGGGGAGGGGAAGGTGAGGGGTGAAACCTGGGGGAGGGGGAATATAGTAAGAAGCTGGGAGGTGATAGGTGGAAAAGATGCAGGGCTGAAGAAGAAGGAATTTGATAGGAGAGGAGAAAGGGAAGGAGGAGGTACTCCAGGGGAGTTGATGAGCTAGTGAGGAGTAGAGGAGAGTGGTGAATTGAAGAAAAGGGGGGGGGGGGGGAAATGACCAGAGTTTCGGGAAATCTGTGTTCATGGTATCAGATTTGAGGCTACCCAGATGGAATATAAGGTGTTGCTCCTCTAACCCGAGCGTGAGAGCTTGAGTAAGGGGTGAATTCTCTGAGCTCTGTCAGATCACAAACCAGAGAAAATCTGCGGGTGCTGGAAATCCGAGCGACACACACAAAATGCCGGAGGAGCTCGGCAGGCCGGGCAGCGTCTGCGTACAGCTGACATTTCGGCCCTGGCCCACTGAGGCCCCCCCAGCACTTTGTGTGTGATGCTTGGGTTAACAGGGCATTGTAATGGTAAGATAGTCGACACAGTCTGTAGGACCTCCCACCTAGTCTCCTTATTTCCCTCCTCTCTCCTCCGCCCCCCCCCCCCCCATTCAGCACTGATTTCAGACTCTCTTCTTCTTTAGAAACAATAATAATTTGCCGTGTTAAGATCTTTTCACTCTCTCTTTATCTTCTCTGTTGCAGATAGATGCAAACAAAAGCATAACTCCAAACCTTCTGAAAGAGGTATTCTGGAGCTTCACGCAGATCTGTCTCGGCCTGTGTCTTTTCGCTTCTGCCTGTGACTTTTCTTTGTTCCTGTTTTATACGCGGTCTGTTGGGGGGTGGGGGGGGGGGGGTTGTGGGGATTGGCGACGCAGAGCCTCGGCGACCAAACCGCCTCGCGCGAGTGAAGCTTTGGATGTGTGGCTTGGCCTCGGTGATTTCACCCAGGTCACGGGTGCGTGGGGGGTGGTGGGGTGGGGGGGGGGGGGGGGTTGGACCCCTCAGCGGGGACATTGCAGGCAACCGAAATGGAAGGTTGGGATCTCCAGAAAGGGAGATTGGCGATCGGTTTAACAGGTGCACTCAGTGCTGAGCGTTTCACTGAAGCTTGGTGCGAGAGCTGGGTGGGGAAGGGCCGTAGTCCGGGGCAGCCAGACTTCCGCGGCATCTGCACAGATCGTTCCGCATCACTACGTCAAGGGAAAAGCAGGAACAATGCAAAATGCTGGAGGATCTCAACAAGGTCTACGTGCCAGGACCACCAGACTCAAAAAAAACAGTGACTTTCCCCCAGCAGTGAGGCCAATCAACACCTCCGCCCACCGACCCACCCCTTCCACCACGACTTTCTCATTTCCTGTCAGTCACCTGGTGCACAGACGCTCCTGTGCCGAGCGTCACTTTGTGGACAGACAATCCCTCTGTGTATATAAGCGACCTATCTATTTTTATTTAGCAATGTGGCCCTTCTGACCCACTGAGCCCAACAACCCCCGATTTAACCCTCACCTCATCAATTATGCCTTTGGAGTGTGAGAGGAAACCGGAGCACCCGGAGGAAATCCACACTTTTCACGGGGAGCCGGAATTGAACTCTGAACTCCACGAGCTGTAATGACCTCGTGCTAACCGTTACTCTACCGTGCTGCCCGGATACGTATTTATTGTTTTTTAAAATTATTATTGTGTTCTTTATCATTTTTTTCCCCCGGAGAGTAACAACTATTTCGTTCTCCTTTACACTTGTGTGCCGGAAATGACACTGAGCAACCTTGAATCTCGAACAGGTTGCGATCTGTGGGGAGGACTAAGCAGTCAAAGTTTCAGGACTCGAAGAAGATGGTGTTCCAGTGACAGAGGAAGTACAGTGCAGATGGGCAATAAGGCAAGAGGACCACAATGAGGTCAAGAAGCTGTCTTATAGTACAAAGGGTCCTTTCAGTAATCTTATAACTGCAGGGTACAATCTGTCCCTGAGCCTGGTGGGACGAGCTTTCAGGCTTTTGTATCTTCTGCCCGACAGGGGTGGGGGGGGGGTATTTGATGCTGGTTACGACATCAAGGCAGATGGAAGTGCAGGCAGAGTCCGTAGAGGGGAGGCAGGTTTCTATGACGTCCTGCGCTGCGTCCACAGCTTGTGGTCTCGGGCAGAGCAGTTGCAGTATCGAGCTGGGATGCTTGTTACGACGCATGGATTTTACCAAAAAAAAACGTCATTGGGCGTCGTCAGGAAGATTTGAAGAGGTCTGAGGGGCTGATTTCTCACCCAGAGGGCGGTGGGTGTGTGGAATGAGTTACCAGAGGAGATGATGAAGGCAGATACAGTGTTTAAAAGGCCTTTACAAAGCTTATGTGGTCAGGAAGTATGGGGGGGTTCAGGTAAATGTGATTTATGTTAAAAGACTTCACAAGGTGGAGTGAAAGGGACCGTGGTTACCTATTTAAATCGAGTTCCACGGTAATTATTTTTGCTCGTTGGCTCTGAAGGAAACTTACTTCTATTCTACCTACTGGGGCACAGGCCGCCAACTGCAGCTCGCCAGAGTCCTCTATCCTGGGCCGGTCTTCCGAGCCGTCCCCAGGTGTAGCTCATCGTCCTCTCCCAGCGATGAGGTCCTTAGAGCTTCTGTAGCTCTGAGTTTCTATGGGGTAGGGCGCCTCTCCTCCGTTTGCAGCCAGGCTTGGGGCCGTCCGTAGCTGCTAATTCTCGTTCCTTCCCACTCACTCTGCACACCTTCCAGCCTCGCTCGCCTCTGTTAAACCTCCCGCTCGTCCGTGCCCCACACCTGCAGTTGCTCGCCGTTGTAACTCGCTGGCAGCAAAGGACTTGTATTCAACCTCAGGCCTCTCGGGGATTTCAACAAGTCAGTGCCCACCATAAGCTCTGCAGCTCGTCGCCCTGCTGTTTATAAAACAGCTCTCTTCCTCGTTGTTAGCCATGCAGACTGTTTCTGTATATTGCCCCTCCACATGGGCCTAATTTATTGGCTTTCCAAGGGAACAAAACACTAATCTTTACAGGTTTCACTGTAAACAGCAACCAAGTTACCCCCCCCCCCCCCCCAGTTCGCTTTGGATTATTTTGGCTCCTAGTCTCTTGTCCGCGTTTCCACATCGATCATCTTGCTAAATTCCATCCACACTGTGTCCCATGGCAGCTGCAGTGGTGGACTGGCCCCTTAGAAATCCTGCCCTCCCGCGCCCCCGGAGTGTCTGGGGCACTCCCTCAGTACTGCCCTTCCAGTGGCGGGATGCCCCCTCCACCGATACGGTGCTCCCTCCTCACTGTCCCTCCAACGCTGCAGTTGAATAAAACTGAGCTGCCCCCCCCCTAGATCGTGCTGGAGCCGATGGCTCCTGACTTGGAGGCACCGTGCCTACCCTCCCGCCTCAGAGAAGCAAGTGTCCTTCCACGAGGCGGTGTGTGTCTCCCTCTTTACTCCGATGCACCAATGGTCTTCCCTGTGCCCACCCGTGATCCTGCTCGCCTCAGCTTTGACACCCGTTTCTTTGATCTGTTTTACCTATTTGGCGATACGGTGCAAAACACCACCCACCACCACAATTTCACCCCAGCCTAATCACGGGACAATTTACACTGACCTACCAGCCGGGAGGAAACCCGCACAATCACGGGGAGGACGTGCAAACTCCTCACAGGCGGTGTCGGGAATTGAACTCCGAACTCAGGCGCCCCGAGCTGTGATAGCGTCACGGTAACCGCTACGGAGCAGCGGGCCGCGTTATATAGTCACGGTCGAGCGCATACGGTCACGGTCCCTAGGTGGCAAGGCCTGAAGATCGACCGGGTGACAAAGTGCGAGGTGTAAGACAGTATAATGTTACCGACACTACTGTAATAAAACCAACAGTCGTTTAAATATGTGAAACGGCAGCAGTAAAAGATGAAAGGTGGCTGGTGCGGGGTAAGAGAGTGTCTGTGAGGTGGGGAGTGGGGCAGGGTATTCAGACAGGGTGTCTGTGTGGCTGGGAGGCAGCAGGTTATTCAGACGTCTGGCAGCCCAGCTGTTACCCAGAGGGAAAGGACTGGAAGAGCTTGGTGGTAAGTGGGAGGAAACCCACGAGCAGAGGGGCCGAGAGGCCCGTGTACGTGCTTTGATGTAGTCCATTGTCAGCTTGCGTGGGGCAACTTGACGGCAGCCTGTGGTAAGTACAGGCGAAGTTTTATTTTGCCTTCCCAATTCAAACGGTGTCCAGGTGAAACGTAGCCCCTGCTTTGTTGTAATGAGCAGTCAGGAGCATGGCATTCCTGGCCTCGATGCCCGCCCAGCCTGTACGCATCCCTCTGGCACTTGGTTGCCTGCAGTCAGTCAGGTGTTCGATTGCCTGCTTCCCACGTCTTGAATTCTCTCTCTTTGTCTCCTCTCCTACCAACAACCCCCTTCCCCTCCCCACCCCGCCAATCCCCTCCCCACCCCCCCCCAACTTCGTCACAGTCTGCGGAAAGCGTTACAAGAACCGCCCCGGACTCAGCTATCACTATGCACACTCCCACCTGGCGGACGAGGAGGGAGACGACGACAAGGACCTGGAGCCGCCGATTCCGGTATCGCAGCGGAGAGAGGAGCGTAAGTGTGCGTGGCGCCGATCGTTCTCGCGGAGTGCCGGGCTTTGGGTCAGGGAGGCGTCTATGATGCGTGCCCGGTGTGAGCTGGTCTTGAGCGGTTGGCCCCGAATACTATCTGTAGACAGAGATTTAATCTAAGAAGGTTGGGGAAGAGATCAAAGAGCGTGGTGTTTAATCGATGAAGAGAACTCCGACGGCCTGGGATGAGGGGAAGATTGACCATAAGACAAAGGACCTTTCGGCCCATCGAGTCTGCTTCATCATTCGATCATGGCTGATTTATCTTCCCTCTCAATCCCATTCTCTGCTTTCTCCCCGTAACCTTTGATGCCCTAACTTAATCAGGAACCTATCAACCTCCATTTTAAATATACCCAATGACTTGGCCTCCACAGCCAAGTCTGTAGCAACGAATTCCACAGATTCACCACTCTCTGGCTAAAGAAATTCCTCCTCATCTCCATTCTAAAGGATTGTTCTCCTGTTCTGAGGCTGTGCCCTCTGGTCCTAGAATCCCCCACCACTGGGAGCATCCTCTGCTCTATCTCAGCCTTTCATTATTTTTTAGTTTCAATGAGATCCACCCCCACATTCTTCTATATGCCCAGGGCCATCAAACACTCCTCAAATGTTAACCTTTTCATTGCCGGGACAATTCCTCTGCACACTCTTCCAATGCTAGCACTTTGCTTCATGAATGGAAGGGTTATTCGGGGGCTGTGATCCAGGAGTGGGTTGATGTGATGAGGCCAGATAAGCTAGTTTGGCATAAGCTAGATGGGCCGAAGGGTTGTTTTCTGTGCTGTTGCCGTGATGATGTAGGGACAGCGATCAGTTCCTGGATGGAGGGGAGCCTGCGGGTGGTGATGATCCTCTGCGCCCTGGTGGCGTCATCTCCCGTGGGTTTAGAGACGAAGGGTCTGTCAGCTCAGGCGAGTCAAAGTGGTGCATTCTGTGGACTGTACTCACCGCTGCCCCGTGCGCTGGCAGTGGAGGGAGGGAGCGTCTAGTTGGGTGGACGCGTGCCGACCGAGTGGGCTGTTTTATCCTGGATGGCGGTGGGCTTCTCAAGGGTTGTCGGAGCCGCTGTCACCCACTTGTAGACAATAGAAGAGTTTTGGGAAGTCAAAGGGGCAGTTGCTCTCTGCACAATACCCAGACTCCGAATACCATGACCTCCTGCAAAGTGAAGGTCGGTGACAACAAGCCTTCGCTCCCAGGTGAGCTCAGTGCCTTCCGTGCTCACTTTGACCATCAAAACATGGAGGCTTTTTTATCAAAAACTCCCATGGCCCGGTCCGCAGATCAGACTCGCTTTCATCCCATGTTCGCAAATATTATTGCTTTTTGTGTTTGCACAGTTTGTTGTCTTTTGCACTCTGGTCATTCGTCCGTCCAGCTGGGGGCCGTCTTTCATTGATTCTGTTGTGTTTCTTTGTATTGACTGTGCAAGTGAATTGCGGGGTTGCAGACATCCCACCTCTCCCGGAAGTTCCAGGAGTCTCCCGCATATTGATAGCGGCTCCCTGACGCCCGCAAATTATATACAGTATCCCAGAAATCGATTTTTTTTTAAGAGTAAGAGTGTGTGTGCCATGGCAGATGTTTCCAAAGAAAAAGAAAATATAAAATTACTTCACCCCAGCCTATACTAAAGTGTACCCCTGCCTAATGGAGTCAAAAATAATGACGGTGTTGCTCGCTGTACTGTTTGCAACAGTGACTTTCCTATTGTCCATGGTGTGTTAAAATGTAAACGACACGTTGAGGTGAGTTTATTCGTTCATTAGCATAGTTAATGTTATTTTGGCTAGCTGCTAAGGAGTCACTCTATTGTAGACATCCCACCTCCCCCGGGAGTCTCCCGCAAATTGATGGTGCTACCTCCCTGAAATGAGTTTCTGCACAGTGGGATGTCTGGTGTTGTACATGGTGACGTATATGTACTTGGATAATAAATTTACTTTGGGCATGGACTTTTGAACTTTCCTGTTACTCAAAACCCCCCTCCACCTTCCCTTACCCCCATGGGATGTTGATGGTGGTGGTGATGAAGCCCAAACAGAGATGGTTAGAGTGATCTAGGTTAGAAAGAGCTAGCATATTCTTGATGGACAGAAAGCTCTCCTGTCATATACTCTGATTGTGACAGTTACATGGGTTGAGTGCTACACTTTCTGTTCCCTCACTCATGAGAGAGTTCCTGTTTTATCTTTGGATCTATGGCCGCTGACTTCGATGCATTCTCTGAAAGTTAATTAATTCTGATGGTACTACATTCCCTAGGCACCAACTCTTCTCCGGACTGCTGCGCCCCTGCTCCCCCACCCCCCATGCAATGTGGTGCGCCCTCTCCACCATCCTGCTTGCTGTCCTTGCTACCCCCTCCCACAGCCTCAGAATGTAAGGACATCCCTTTGGAACTGGGATGAGGAACTTCTTTAGCTAGAGAGTGGAGAATCTGTGCAATGTCAGAGCTGGCTAACGACTTCCTGCTGCTTTCTCTGATCCTCTGCAGCGGGCGGTGATGCAGACAGTCAGAACGTGCTCCGTGCTACGTTAGTAGAGGCAATCTTCAAGGCGTCCCCACCCTGATTTTTTCCCCTCCCTCCCCCCGTCCCTTCCAAGCACGTGCTTCTGGGCCCCGTAGCAGTGGTGGGCCTCGGGTGCTCGGTGTTTAAGGGAGAACGGGTGCTGGGGGCGGGTTGTCAGTGGAGTGGGGGGGGGGGCACTGGTCTGTTCTCACTCTCCCCTTCTCTTCGTTACAGTGGGTCGACCTCCAGGCGACTTGAGAAAATTGAAAGCAGGTCTGCAGCCAACCTCTCTTACTTGCCTTGCTGTGCGTCAGGGGAGGCGGGTGAGGGGGGGGTGGGGAGCGGCATGGGAGTCGTGTTGGTGAACGAGCCTTTGTTCCTCATATGGCAATCTTGGCCCGAGGAGACCCAACCCCGCCACAAGGCAAAATAACCAACCATCTCACGTGTCCCGGCCTTGACAGTGAAAACCACCGAAAACTGGGCAATAATTTACCAGTTCTTCCTCCCCCTTTCCTCTGCTTCACATAATTTCCATAAGACGCAAGTATAGAATGAGGCCATTTGGCCCTTTGGGCCTGTTCTGCCATTCCATCATGACTAATTTATTATCTCTCTCAACCCCATTCTCCTGTCTTCTCCCCATAACCTTTGAGCCCCGGCTAATCAAGAATCTATCGACCACTGCTTTAAATATACTCAATGACTTGGTGTCGTCAGCTCCCTGTGGCGATGGATTCCACAGATCTCTCTCTCCCCCCCCCCCGTTAAAGAAATTCCTCCTCATCTCCATTCTGAAGGGACATCCTTCTATTCTGAGGCTGAGCCCTCTGGTCCTAGACTCTCCCGCTGTAGGAAACATCCTCTGCACGTCCACTCAACCCAGATATTCAAGCAGTTTG
Organism: Hemitrygon akajei; assembly: GCF_048418815.1. Lineage (NCBI taxonomy): Eukaryota > Metazoa > Chordata > Chondrichthyes > Myliobatiformes > Dasyatidae > Hemitrygon > Hemitrygon akajei. The sequence continues at coordinate 18,190,726 of NC_133151.1, read as the reverse complement.
CTCCAGCTAGTCCCCGAGCCCTGTAAATTTACTGTTCGTGGTAAAAGCCCGCAGACAAGCACACACCTCTTGTCTCCCCCTCCCTCATCTCCAGAGTTCTGTCCTTCCCAGGGGTCCCCCCCAAAAAAAAAAAGTTTTTGAAACCACCCATGAAAGGCAGAGGCAGTGTTAGCTGGGGAGTTTGTTCTTTTCCCGAGCATCTGGGAGTCGCTTGTGCATTATTGCCCCTTCCTGTGTTGGCGTGTGGCCAAGTGGTTAAGGCGTTGGTCTAGTGATCTGAAGGTCGCTAGTTCGAGCCTCGGCTGAGGCTGCGTGTGTGTCCTTGAGCAAGGAAGCACTTAACCACACATTGCTCTGTGACGACACCGGTGCCAAGCTGTATGGGTCCTAATGCCCTTCCCTTGGACAACATCGGTGCATGGAGAGGGGAGACTTGCAGCTCGGGCGACTGCCGGTCTTCCATTAAACAAGAACCTTGCCCAGGCTTGCGCCCTGGAAACTTTCCAAGGCGCAAATCCATGGTCTATCGAGACTAACGGAGGCCTACACTTGCCCCTTCCTAATGACTTGCTGGACCATTCCAGAGGCCGGTGGTTGTCCGTCGTATCTGACGATGACGGGGTATCTGTGCAGAGGAGGCTTTTTTAAGCGGAAAAGCCATTGCACTGGGGCAGTTCCGCTCCGTCCGCCTCGGAAGTCCGGATCCAGTGTACGAGTAGTCGGCACAGACTTGGGTCTTCCCTGGTTGTAGTGGATGACCGTGACTGCTTCTGTGCCTCGTCGTGCGCTTCGCTCTCCACGGAGCGTTGCAGAACCGGCTCCTTGGCCGTCGGGTCTCGCTAGATCTCACCTGCCCAGTCTGCCAGAGCTGGGGCCGGCATTACCCTGTCTCACTGGGGCGTGGCCGCTGTCGCCCAAGCAGCCACTTGGAGCCACGGGTGAGAGCTGAGTGTCCGCTGGGGACCGAAGGTGAGTGAGCTGCCCCAGAATGGACACAGCAAGTCCCTTCACCAGAGGTTCTACCCCTCCCTGCACACCCCATACACCCCGTTCCAGAGGGTGCTAGTGTCAATCTTCACATTGTACGTGGGCCTGGCCCGGTTAAGGAGGGGAGACATTCTTCACTGAAGATTGGGCTGCAAGGGATGTTGGGGGAGTCTTCAAGGGCCAGGGAAATCTCTAAGCAAGAGCGGGGAGGGGAGAGAGGGCTGGGGGTTGCGGGACTGAAGGGGTTAGCGTATGAGGAGCGTTTAGTAGCTCCGGGCCTGTACTCGCTCGAGTTTAGAAGAATGGAGGGAGGGGTGGATCAAATTGAAACCTCACAAACCCTGGATAGAGCAGACGTGGAGAAGGTGTTTGCTGTAGTGGGGAAGACTGGGACCAGAGGGAACTGCCTCAGAATGGAACGGAGATGGGGAGGAATTTCTTTAGCCAGAGGGTGGAGAATCTGTGGAATTCATTGCCACAGACGGCTGTGGAGGCCGAGTCATTGGGTGTAATTAAAGCGGAGGTTGATAGGTTCTTGATTAGTCAGGTTCTCAAAGATTACGGGGAGAATGCAGGGGAACGGGGCTGAGAGGGAAAATGATCAGTTGGCAGAGCAGATGGCCCCACTGGTCTAGTTCTGTTTCTGTGTCTTATGGAGGCGGTGGAGGGGAACAGGTGGCTCTGGATGGTGGGGAGGGGGGGGGCAGAGAACCGGACAGAATGGCAGGAGGGAGGTAGGAGACGGTGGCACTGGAGGGAACAGTAAAATCCCCGTCTGTAATGATTTTCCGGTTTATTGCTGGGCCGGCGATCTGTTCAGTAACTTGCTGGCCTTGCAGCCTGGCTCTCTGAACGTCTCCAAGCGTCCCACCTCTGCTCTCTCCCGCTTTCAATTCGCAGCTAAGAAAGGTCCGGACGGCCTGGCTTTACCCCAACAACTACTGTGACTTCTGCCTGGGCGACTCGCGGGCTGAACAAGAAGACGGGGCAGTCGGAGGAACTGGTGTCCTGCTCGGACTGTGGCCGCTCAGGTACCCTGCTTCACTCGTATCTCGGGGCACTTCCACAGGCAACGCCATCTCGGCGATCGTAGCCCACGCTGGGCCGTACTGCCAGAAGGAACGCCTTCCATTCCTGCTCTCCACGGGCAACACCCCCCCAACGCCATCTCGGCGATCGTAGCCCACGCTGGGCCGTCGCACGCTGCCAGAAGGAACGCCTTCCGTTCCCGCTCTCCACGGGCAACACCCCCCCAACGCCATCTCGGCGATCGTAGCCCACGCTGGGCCGTACTGCCATCGCATGCTGCCAGAATGAACGCCTTCCGTTCCCGCTCTCCGCTGAAAGTTTTTTCTTCCCCAAATTGTGGGTTTGGTTTATTCGGCGCTACCTCGTACCTGTGGGTCCGCTCACTCTGGGTTTTGCCGCTCCTAACCCCCAAGGGCTCATTCCCACTCAGAGCTGGAGCCACTGCGAGCCAAACCCCGAACCGGGCTGCCCTTGAGTCAATTGATAGGACGGTGAGGAGGGAGTAGCGTGGTGAGGGGTGAGCGCCGCGCTGCGGGAGGGGCGGCGAGGAGGAAGCACGGTTTTGCGGGAAGGGCGGTGCGGAGGGAGCATTACATTGTGAGAGGGAGTGCAACAGCCCAGGAGGGGCGATGGGGAGGGAGCACGGTTTTGTGGGAGGGGTGAGCGCCGCGCTGCCTGGTTTGAACGGCGCGACGGTAACACCGTTGCCACCCTTGCAGGACACCCCTCGTGCCTGCAGTTCACTCCGGTGATGATGGCGGCGGTAAAGACCTACCGGTGGCAGTGCATCGAGTGCAAGTGCTGTAACCTGTGCGGCACCTCGGAGAACGACGTGAGTACGGCTCGGCGGGGGGATCGGGGGAGTGAGGTGGGGGAAACGGGAGGCAGGAGGGAGCCTGGAGAGAGGTGTTCTGAGTGACTTGTCCTCGGGGGAATCGATGGCCGGACCGCGTTCCTGCTGCCTCAGCAGAACCCTCTGGTAAATCGCCCCATTGTGGCATTGGCAGTGCTTTCATTCCCGCTGCACAGATCTCCGGGGGTGCTGAGGGGGCAATTCACTATAGGAAACTTCATGGGGAGAGGCTGGCTGCAGGAGGGGCAGGGAGGAGGGGGTGTTGCGCTGCAGGAACAGCAGTGTCGGGAGTTGAATCATTTTGTGGTGCCCCTGTACTTTTGGGTACCCTGCGTTTAACGCCAGGGACATCCGTGGACTAAGTGGGTGTGGGGGGATTTGTGACGTCCAGAGAAGGCGGGAGGGACCTGAGAGAGACCCGTGAGGGGGGGAGGAATTCCTGCTGACCTTTCCTCTGCTCCTCCGTAGGACCAGCTGCTGTTCTGCGACGATTGCGACCGCGGCTACCACATGTACTGCCTCACCCCGCCGATGTCCGAGCCGCCCGAAGGTGAGGCTTCAGCATCCTCCGGCGTCACCATCCTCCACTCGCTCTCCGCCCTCCTTCCCCGCCTCAGCACACCGGGGTAACCCTCTGCTCTCTGTCCCTCACAGGGAGCTGGAGCTGCCGCCTCTGCCTGGAGACACTGAAAGAAAAGGCGTCAATCTACCAAAATCCGAACCCTCCCTCCTCCTAACTCGCCTGGCCCATGGACAGCAGGGCCTCCCGGCAGGGTGTCAGCAGGGCCGGAGGTCGGGCGAGCTCCCAGGAAATCTCAGGGGCAGGGGTGGTCCACACAGTCACTCACCCACAGAACAGGTCTTTGTGTGTGTGTGTGTGTGTTCATGGCTCTGTGCGCACACGCGAGTCTGTGTGTCTACATATATCCACACATGTGTGTGTATGTGTGTGTACGCTTTGTGTGTGTGTGTATGTGTGAGAGAGAGAGAGAATGTGAGGGAGAGAGATGGATCTCTAATTCCCCCTGTGGGAACACTACAATGTTAAGTCTGAGATATTTGATGGGACCCAGTGTGATCTCCCCAACCCAGTCCTGTCAGTCCCCGGGCACCGGGCTGAGTCCAGATATCCAGGGGCTGTGGCAGAAACCTTCCACCCTTCACCCCCCCCCCCCCCCAACTGTACCAGGTTACCCCTCCGACCACCCTGCTCCCTTCTCACCTTCAGCCCTCTCTCTCTGCCTGAGGGGGCACTGCGGGTTCCTGCCCTCTCTCCACCCACAATCCCGCCGTAAGTAAGGCCGGGGTGCCAAGGCACGTCTGGAGGGAAGTGTGTCGGTCGAGTTGCGGGTTATTCCTAGAATAGCTGGGGTCTGGCCCTGCCTCGCGTGAGATCGGGTTGTTCTCTCCTGGTTATCTCCGACCCCCCCGACTTGGAGAGAGCGCTGGGGGGTGGGGGGTATGTCGTTGGAACGGTAACTTCATCCCAGTGTGGTTCTCGGCTGTCTTCCCCCGTCTGAATCAGTGCTGTTTGTTCCTACCCACCCCACTCACCGCGTAATACGCACTTCCAACGCTGGGGGAGCTCGGCAGGTCTGCGGAGGGGAATGAACAGTTGGACGATTCAGGCCGAGACCCTTCATCGGGACTGGGAAGGAAGGGGGGTGAAGCCAAAGTAAGAAGTTGGGAGGGAGGGGGAAGGTGGGTGGGTGGGGGAGAGGGGGGATGAAGTGAGACACTGGGAGGTAACAGGTGAGGGGGAGGGTGGGTGGGGGAGAGGGGGGATGAAGTGAGACACTGGGATGTGAAAGGTGAGACCAGGTGGGTGGGTAGTAGAACTTCCTGGGTTTGAGAATGGAAATGGAGAGGAGGGGTGGGATAATGGTAATTTCTTCTCCCTCCTCTCTTCCCATTCTTTATTCTAGTTCACCTCTTCTTCCCCCCTCCCTCCCGTTTGCTTCTCATCTGCCCATCACCTCCCTTTGGTTCCCCCTCCTTTCCTTTCTCCCATGGTCCACTCTCACCCCTATCAGATTCCTCTTTCTTCAGCCCGTTACCGCTTCCATCAATCACCTCCCAGTGTCCAATTTCATCCCGCCCACCTTCCCCCTCACCCGGTCTCACCTATCACCTCCCAGTGTCTCACTTCATTCCCCCTCTCCCCCCACCCACCCACCTTCCCCCTCACCCGGTCTCACCTATCACCTCCCAATGTCTCACTTCATCCCCCCTCTCCCCCACCCACCCACCTTCCCCCTCACCTGGTCTCACCTATCACCTCCCAGTGTCTCACTTCATCCCCCCTCTCCCCCACCCACCCACCTTCCCCCTCACCCGGTCTCACCCATCACCTCCCAGTGTCTCACTTCATCCCCCCTCTCCCCACCCACCCACCTTCCCCCTCACCTGGTCTCACCCATCACCTCCCAGTGTCTCACTTCATTCCCCCTCTCCCCCACCCACCCACCTTCCCCCTCACCCGGTCTCACCTATCACCTCCCAGTGTCTCACTTCATCCCCCCTCTCCCCCACCCACCCACCTTCCCCATCACCTGGTCTCACCTATCACCTCCCAGTGTCTCACTTCAGCCCACCTCTCCCCCACCCACCCACCTTCCCCCTCACCTGGTCTCACCCATCACCTCCCAGTGTCTCACTTCATCCCCCTCTCCCCCACCCACCCACCTTCCCCCTCACCCGGTCTCACCCATCACCTCCCAGTGTCTCACTTCATCCCCCCTCTCCCCACCCACCCACCTTCCCCCTCACCCGGTCTCACCCATCACCTCCCAGTGTCTCACTTCATCCTCCTCTCCCCCACCTACCCACCTTCCCCCTCACCCGGTCTCACCCATCACCTCCCAGTGTCTCACTTCAGCCCACCTCTCCCCCACCCACCCACCTTCCCCCTCACCTGGTCTCACCCATCACCTCCCAGTGTCTCACTTCATCCCCCTCTCCCCCACCCACCCACCTTCCCCCTCACCCGGTCTCACCCATCACCTCCCAGTGTCTCACTTCATCCCCCCTCTCCCCACCCACCCACCTTCCCCCTCACCCGGTCTCACCCATCACCTCCCAGTGTCTCACTTCATCCTCCTCTCCCCCACCTACCCACCTTCCCCCTCACCCGGTCTCACCCATCACCTCCCAGTGTCTCACTTCATCCCCCTCTCCCCCACCCACCCACCTTCCCCCTCACCTGGTCTCACCCATCACCTCCCAGTGTCTCACTTCATCCCCCTCTCCCCCCACCCACCCACCTTCCCCCTCACCTGGTCTCTCCTATCACCTCCCAGTGTCTCACTTCATCCCCCTTCTCCCCCACCCACCCACCCTCCCCCTCACCTGGTCTCACCCATCACCTCCCAGTGTCTCACTTCATCCCCCCTCTCCCCCACCCACCCACCTTCCCCCTCACCCGGTCTCACCCATCACCTCCCAGTGTCTCACTTCATCCCCCCTCTCCCCCACCCACCCACCTTCCCCCTCACCTGGTCTCACCTATCACCTCCCAGTGTCTCACTTCATCCCCTCCTCTCCCCCACCCACCCACCTTCCCCCCTCACCCGGTCTCACCTATCACCTCCCATTATCTCACTTCATCCCCCTTCTCCCCCACCCACCCACCCTCCCCCTCACCTGTTACCTCCCAGTGTCTCACTTCATCCCCCCTCTCCCCCACCCACCCACCTTCCCCCTCACCCGATCTCACCCGTCACCTCCCAGTGTCTCACTTCATCCCCCCTCTCCCCCACCCACCCACCTTCCCCCTCACCCCTCACTTGCCAGCTTGTCCTTCCCCTCTTCCCCCCCCCCCCCCCCAGCTGCTTTTTCTGGCTTCTTCACCCTACCTTTCCAGTCCTGAAGAAGGGTCTCGCCCTGAAACATTGACTATAGAGGCTGCCTGACCTGCTGAGTTCCTCCAGCATTTTGTGTGTGTTGCTCTGGATTTCCAGAATCTCCTGTGTTCGAAAACCTACATAAACCAGCTCTGAACGTTCGCTCCCTCTGCGTGTGCGGTGATCCCAGTTCTCCAACGGGATGAGCTAACCCCCGCAGGAATTCGCCTCAGCATGGCTGTAGCCTCGGTCAAATCCCAGTGGGAGTCCTGCCGCCCAGCCTTGTGGCTTACCAGGGCAGTTCGACCACCACTCCCCCAACGTGTCCCACCATTCACTCCGGCCATCACTGATCTGTGAGTTCCATTTCCATTCGCATGCCACGTCCAAAACAAGATCATCCCACATCAGTCCGTAACTGAGCAACAGAGACACACCCCCTCGTGCTTATGTTGGAGCTGACAGCGTTTACAACTTTCAGCCGCTTTTTCTGATCCTGTGCAGTGGCCCCTCTGTACCAGGCAGTGATGCAGCCAGTTACAATATACATCTGTAGAGATTTGCAGGAGTCTTTGGTGACGTGCTGATTCTCCTCAAACTCCCAACGAAATTTCACCGCAGTGTTGTGTGTGTTGTTCCAGATTTCCAGCATCTGCAGAACAGCTTGTGTCAGAGTGCATCTCCCCGCCCTGATCTGGGCCGGACCACGCCTGCCCCACGGGTTTAAATAAGTTCCCTTAGCGTATGGGTGAAGGCTGGAGTTGGTGGAAATTCGTGGGAGAATAAAATAGGGTCAGTTCGAATGGGTCAGCAGGGAGTCGGTGGGCCAAAAGGCCGAAATTGCCGAGTTCCTAAAACTTTGGCACTTGAGCGAATCAGAGTTCTGAGTCACAGTGAACCAGCTTAAAACGGCTTGGGCACAAAGGCAGATCTCTTGGTGTTGGGAAATCCATTATGGGGGTAAGGAATCTGACATTGGATTGTACTGAACGGAGCCGGTCTCCCAGGGGACTCTGATGTCCTCTTCCCCCCCCCCCCCTTGGTAAAAAGGCATGGATGTCTGGAACGAATTAACTTCATGAACCTACGCTGCACTCCCTCAATAGCAAGCATGTCCTTCCTCAAATTTGGAGACCAAAACTAAACACAATACTCCAGGTGTGGTCTCACCAGGGCCCTGTACAACTGCAGAAGGACCTCTTTGCTCCTATACTCAACTCCCCTTGTTATGAAGGCCAACATGCCATTAGCTTTCTTCACTGCCTGCTGTACCTGCATGCTTACTTTCAGTGACTGATGAACAAGGACACCTAGATCTCGTTGTACTTCCCCTTTTCCTAACTTGACATCATTCAGATAGTAATCTGCCTTCCTGTTCTAGCCACCAAAGTTGATAACCTCACATTTATCCACATTAAACTGCATCTGCCCACTCACCCTACCTGTCCAAGTCACCCTGCATTGTCCTAACATCCTCCTCACATTTCACACTGCCACCCAGCTTTATGTCATCTGCAGATTTTCTAATGTTACTTTTAATCCCTTCATCTAAATCATTAATGTATATTGTAAATAGCTGCAGTCCCAGCACCGAGCCTTGCGGTACCCCACTAGTTACTGCCTGCCATTCTGAAAAGGACCTGTTAATCCCTACTCTGTTTCCTGTCTGCCAACCAATTTTCTATCCATGTCAGTACCCTACCTCCAATGCCATGTGCTCTGATTTTGCCCATTACATCCACTGGCTCTCCCTTGTCCATTTTCATAGTTACATCCTCAAAAAATTCCAGAAGATGAGTCAAGCACGATTTCCCCTTCGTAAATCCATGCTGACTCGGACCAATCCTGTTACTGCTATCTAAATGTGCCACTATTTCATCTTTTATAATTGACTCCAGCATCTTCCCCACCACTGATGTCAGGCTAACTGGTCTATAGTTCCCTGTTTTCTCTCTCTCTCCCTCCTTTTATTAAAAGTCTAGGATCAGAGAGCACAGCCTCAGAATACAAGGAAGTCCCTTTAGAACAGAGATGAGGAATTTCTTTAGCCAGAGGGTGGTGAGTATGTGGAATTCATTGGATATACTTAAAGTGGAGGCTGAGGAGTTCTTGATTTGGCTTATGGTTACTGTATATCAAAGACGAGAAGGATGCTGTTGTAGTGTAGGAGCAGGGGTGGACATTTCACACAGGGAATGCACCGTGCTCATAAGTTCTTTCTGCCTCCCTCTCCAGGACAATTGTTTGGGGTGCTTGAATTTCAGATGCCTAGCTTCTCTGAGGAGGAGATGGTTCTCTCTGCTGGCTCAGGGCCAGGTTCTCTGATCCCACTCCCCGTCCCCCCCCGCTCTTCTCAGTTGAATCCTTGCCCTCTTTAATGCCCTTGAGTTCCCCATCTGCCCAGACTGAGGTTCCAGATATTTAACGCTTTAATATAATTCTCTTGTCTTCGCCTGTGTTTGTGTTAGCGTGTGTGAGCCTGGGTGCTTGGGGCTGTATATGAGACTTTGTGTGTGTGTAGGTGTATGTGTCTCTGCACACGAGCGTGCATGTGCATGGCTGTACGTGAGTCTTTTTACGTGTGTGCACAAGTGCGTCCCTGGTTAACATGGCTGTGCGTGCGTCTTTGTGTCTGTGTGTGCGTGTGTGTACAGGCGCCGTCCAGCTCTGGAAAGTGCGCTGCCTCTCAGCTGTGCCTGAGGCGGGAAGGGGCATGGGTATAAAGATCCTTCCTCACAGCACCAATGTGCCTCCACCGATTGTCCTCCAACTCATGAGGACTGACCGCTGACCTATTCTGTGGCACGTTACAGATTCCTAAACCCAAGGCCGTGTTGCATTTGGGGGGTGGGGGGAAGAGTTCTTTCGTCCATCACCCCTTCCAGGGCATAGGCTGCCGATAGCAGCTCGCCAGAGCCCTCTGTCCTGGGCAGGGCTTCAAGCTGACCCCAGGTATCTTCGCCAGACCCTTCCTGTCCCAGCGATGAGGTCTTTGGAGCTTCTGTCGGTGTGTCTGTAGCTCTGGGTTTTTACGGCTGGGGTTACTCGCCCCGTGCCCAACCCTCCTTTCGCAGCCGGGCTTGGGACCGAGTTGAGGGGGTTCTTGATCCAACCCTGCGGCCGGTGACTCACATAACCCCCTCCGGGCGCGTGATTCCACTCCCGTCGGTCCTCTCCTCCTCCAAAACGTGTCCCAGCATCAAGTGCTTCCTTCCTCGCCCCGAGAGAGCCTCGCGGCCAAGCGGTGTCGAGGAGAAGCTGAAGATCTCCAGTGAAGAAACTGTCTCCTCTGAAATGAGTTTAACTGAGTGCGCAATCTATTTGCACAAGAGGTTTTAGATGCGAGATTCCCCGAGAATGGAGCCCGTCCTGTCCTCTGGGGTGAGGTATTTTTTTAATCTATAGATATATATCCACACTTAGTTAGAAGAGTAGAGACTAATATCTCATCCTTTTGGAGAATGTTACTAATTTTAAAATGGAATTGTATCGTATATTTGAAAGGTTATTTTCCCTTCTCACATTTATCGGGACAGAGTATTTTTCCAATGTCATAAGGGACAGGCCTCAATCTTTTTCCAGTCTAGTTTTTTGATACTTTTTTTTCCTGTTGTTCTTTTACCGGGGTAAAGGGTGGGCGGGTTGCTGGTCTCCAACAGGTTAACGACACACTGCTTCTTTTCGATGTTAATTAAAGTTTCCACAAAATTAATCTCTCATTTTTGTCCCCCAGTGTTTCCTCGCACGCGACTAGTGCACAAAGGAATTCAAACTGCATTTAAAATGGTTGTCGCCATCTACCTTGTTGGCACGTTAAGTATATTCATTGATTGTACGCAGTCACACGACAGTACAGAAACCGATGTTACCTGCGTGTATTGTTGCGATGCAAAAGTGGCTGGAGGATTTGCAAGGGGAGTGATATGTGGAGACTTGGCTTTTTAAAGTGTTATTTAGCAAGCAAATCACATGTGGAGGGTGCACAAAAGCTCCAGAGAGAGAAAATCCTTCATTATGCGCTAAAGGCCTGCTACATTTTTTGTGTGAGAGTGCAGAACAACTAATCGGCCCTAGTAGTTTATTATCCTTAGAGTTCAGGTTAGCTTACACTGAATCTTTCAGTGGAAAGATTCAGTGTACTCATCTTGTTGTCTCCGGGCAAAAAAGTTGCACACAGCACAAGATTTTTATGCACAAGGTAGAGGGGATATTGTTCTCGCCTGCCCCAGAAGAGGCTCAAGTTCTCAGAGCTGGGGCAGCAGAGTGTAAGGAAGTCGGCTGGAGGACCATTATCTACCGGGTGGAGGTCGGATACTGGGGCTTCGCTGGCGCATGATCAACAAGGTTATGGTGGTGACGGGAGCGAGGCTCGGGGAGGGCCACCGGAGAGTTGGCTGAAGAGGCAGAAAAGGGCAGCTTTTGGCTGAGGAGGGGGGGCAGAAACGGGGGGCCTGACTAACCCCACTGGAACGGTGGAGTTGGGGCGGGTGCAGGGAACCGTGGTTACTAGCTGTTAGCCCAACGCTATTACAGTCTGGGGTGTCGGTGCCTAGTAGCAGTGTGATCACTTGAGTACTTTGTTTAACGGGGGGAGGCAGCCCCACAAGGTCCTTGACAGATCGGGGTTAGGGTTCAGCAGCGTGGAGTTCAAGGTGACTGCGGACCCTTCACTGCCGTTCTGATACGTCAGCATCTGCCAAGTCCACCACTGAGACCGTGGTCGGATTGCTCTTGGAAAACCTTCCCAGGATCTGAGCTCCAGACGGCAGTGCTCTCGGGATCTCGGTTTCTCTCCCAAATCAGAATCAGGCTTAATCTCACTGGCATGTCCTGACGAAGGGGCTCGGCCCGAAACATCCACGGATGCTGCCCGTCCTCCAGCGTGTTGCTTTGACCACAGCATCTGCAGTGTACTTTGTGTTTACTTGTCGTGAAATCTGTTGTTTTCCAGTAACAACACTCTCTCCCCATCCCTCCTCTCTTTCTCCCTCCCCCTCTCACTTCCCCTCCCTCCCAGCTTTCTCTCTATCCCACCCCTCCCTCTCCTCTCTACTCTCTCCTTCCTTCCCTCTCTCACCTTCCCATCCCTCTCCCTCCTTCCCATCCCTCTCCCTCCCCCCCCATCCCTCTCCCTCCCCTGTCAATCTGTAGTCATTTTTTTCTCCTTTATACCACACAGTTGTTCAACTTCTTCCCATCACCCAATAACCACTTACTAAACGTCTGTCTGACTGGCTGTCTTTTTTTTAAATTTGTAACACGGAGACAGAATATATTATTAATGGTAAGACTCCTGGCAGTGTGGAGGATCAGAGGGATCTTGGGGTCCGAGTCCATAGGACACTCAAAGCTTCTGCACAGGCTGATGGTGTTACGAAGGTGTATGGTGTGTTGGCCTTCATCAGCCGTGGGATTAAGTTCAGGAACTGTGAAGTGATGTTATAAATGACCCACTTGGAGTACTGTGCTCAGTTCTGGTCACCTTGACCAGGGCTGAAAAGGCTAACAAGAGGGAGCACAGTTTTAAGGTGCTTGGAAGTAGGTACAAGGGGGATGTCGGGGGTAAATTTTTCCACACAGAGAGTGGTGGGTGTGTGGAATGGGCTGCCAGCGACGGTGGTAGAGGCACATTCAATAGGGTCTTTTTAGAGACTCTTACATGGAGCTGAGAAAAAAGAGGGCAGTTACAAGGTAGGTTGCATGGTCAGCACAACATTGTGGGCCGAAGGGCCTGTAATGTGCTGTAGATTTCTATGCTCTATGAGCCACAGGAGACCACAGATGCTGGAATCTCTATAGTGCAGATTAGGCCTTTTGAACTGGGCTGCCCAGCAAACCCCCAATTTAATCCTGGCCAAATCACGGCACAATTTACAATGGCCAATTAATCTACCAACCGGCATGTCTTTGGAGTGTTTGAGCACCTGAACGAAACCCACACGGTCTTGGGGAGAACGTACAAACTCCCGGACGTTTACGGACAGCAACAGGAACCTGGAGCAATGCACAGTCTGCTGGAGGAACTCGGCCATGATGGAATGGCAGACCAGACTCGATGGGCTGAATGGCCTAATTCTGCTCGTGTGCCTTATGGACATTGTGGGTCAAACCCTGCATCAGGAGGGTGGGGTTAAGGGGAGGGAAGACTGGGGGGGGGAGAGTAGAATGGATATAGGAGGGAGAGTCGGGGAAGTTAGAGATTGGGAGGGTAGTGGAGATTAGGGAGAGGCTGGGACATGAGGGTTAGAGGGGAGGGAGGGTGGAGCATGTTTGATCTGATAGAGATAGATCACCAACTCTGATCTTGCCGCATTCCCGGGATTAAACCCCAAATGTCCCGACGGCTCTTTAATACTTTACCCGGGTGGACACAGGGACCCACACGAGCACTTCACGCCGCCAAAATGGGCAGGGTAGAGACAGGAGGTCCGGACGGGCCGAAAGGCCAACGGCGGGAGTCATGGCAACGTGTCCGAACGGTGTGACCCACCCGAGTAGATGTCACTTCCGGCTCTGTCCGGGGGGCGGGGTCAAAGGGTTTAAAGGGGCTGAGGATGTGTCTCCCTCCTTCCTACCCCTGGTAATGGCGGCCCCTCCCAGCACCCTGCTGCAGCCGCCCGTGTTTTACCCGGTAAGGAGGGCTCTTTGAGACGGGGGGGGGGTGGGAAGAAAGTGAGCGAGTGTAGAGGAGGGGAAGGTAGGAGATAGGTGAAAGGTCGATGGAGGAGGGTAGGTAGGGAGGTTGAAGTAAGGTAGGGAAGGGGACGGGGAGGGGAGGTAGAGGAGCGGAGGGAAAGTAAGGGAGAGGAGGAGGAGTGAATATAGGGACTGTAGAGGGTAGTGGGGGAAGAGGGAAGGTAGGGGAGTGGTGGAGGGTAGGAAAGGTAGGGTCAGCTGGAGAGCAGATGAGGGGAGGCTGAAGTGTAGAGAAGGGAGGAGGAGTGGTAGGGGACAGGCGGAGAGTAAGGGGGTAGTAGGAGAGAGGGAGGGGAATAGTGGAAGACAGATGAGGAGGAGGGTGGAAGATAGGGGAGGGGTTACGGTCAGGTGGAGGGAAGGTAGGGGAGTGTGGAGGGTAGAGGAGGAATGGTAGGGGAAGCTGGAGGGCAGAGGAATGATAGGGCAGGTGGAGGGTAGAGTGATTCCTGAAATCTTCCTCTGCACTGTCCACCACCTCCTCACCCTGATGCTGGCTGTGATCCACAGGTTCTGCCCTACATCACCACCGTGTTCGGAGGCCTCAGTCGGGGTAGGATGGTCTGCATCGAGGGCACAGTGCCCAGAAGCTGCAGGAGGTACAGGACATCCCCCAGCTTGGGGTTGTGGGACTGAGATGGTTAAACCATCAGGTCTGGACATGGTGGCCCGGGAAAGTGGGAGGTGTAATTAGAAACTTATTTGTTATTTTTGTGCTAACATTGTGAAAGTTTTTGCTTTGCCAAAGACTTGGGAGTAGAATTAGGCCATTCAGCCCATCAGTTCTGCTCCACCATTCCATCACGGCTCTCATTCTCCCACCTAATGCCCGTAACCTTTGATGCCCTGGCTAATAAAGAACGTTATCAACCTTCAGTTTCAATTTGGTCACCACAGCTTTCTGTTGGAATGAATTCCACAGATTCTTCACCCTCTGGCTAAAGAAATTCCTCCTCATCTCTGTTATAAAGGGGTATCCTTCTACTCTGAGGCTGTGCCCTCTGGTCCTAGACTCCCCCACTATAGGAAACATCTTCTCCACATCCACTCTATCTGTGTCCTCTGGTCCTAGACTCCCCCACTACAGGAAACATCCTCTCCACATTCACTCTATCTGTGTCCTCTGGTCCTAGACTCTCCCACTATAGGAAACATCCTCTCCACATCCACTCTATCTGTGTCCTTTGGTCCTAGACTCCCCCACTATAGGAAACATCCTCTCCACATCCACTCTATCTGTGTCCTCTGGTCCTGGACTCCCCCCAATATAGGAAACATCCTCTCCACATCCACTCAATCTGTGTCCTCTGGTCCAAGACTCCCCCACTATAGCAAACATCCTCTCCACATCCACTCTGTCTGTGTCCTCTGGTCCCAGACTCCCCCACTATAGGAAACATCCTCTCCACATCCACTCTATCTGTGTCCTCTGGTCCTAGACTCCCCCACTATAGCAAACATCCTCTCCACATCCACTCTATCTGTGTCCTCTGGTCCTAGACTCCCCCACTACAGGAAACATCCTCTCCACATCCACTCTATCTGTGTCCTCTGGTCCTAGACTCCCACACTATCGGAAACATTCTCCCCACATCCACTCTATCTGTGTCCTCTGGTCCTAGACTCCCGCACTATAGGAAACATCCTCTCCACATCCACTCTATCTGTGTCCTCTGGTCCTAGACTCCCCCACTATAGGAAACATCCTCTCCACATCCACTCTATTTGTGTCTGGTCATAGACTCCCCCTCTATAGGAAACATCCTCTCCACATCCACTCTATCTGTGTCTGGTCCTAGACTCCCCCACTATGGGAAACATCCTCTCCACATCCACTCTATCTGTGTCTGGTCCTAGACTCCCCCTCTATAGGAAACATCCTCTCCACATCCACTCTATCTGTGTCCTCTGGTCCTAGACTCCCCCACTACAGGAAACATCCTCTCCACATCCACTCTATCTGTGTCCTCTGGTCCTAGACTCCCACACTATCGGAAACATTCTCTCCACATCCACTCTATCTGTGTCCTCTGGTCCTAGACTTCCCCCACTATAGGAAACATCCTCTCCACATCCACTCAATCTGTGTCCTCTGGTCCTAGACTCCCCCACTATAGCAAACATCCTCTCCACATCCACTCTATCTGTGTCCTCTGGTCCGAGACTCCCCCACTATAGGAAACATCCTCTCCACATCCACTGTATCAGTGTCCTCTGGTCCTAGACTCCCCCACTATAGGAAACATCCTCTCCACATCCACTCTATCTGTGTCCTCTGGTCCTAGACTCCCCCACTATAGGAAACATCCTCTCCACATCCACTCTATCTGTGTCTGGTCCTAGACTCCCCCACTATAGGAAACATCCTCTCCACATCCACTGTATCTGTGTCCTTTGGTCCTAAACTCCCCCACTATAGGAAACATCCTCTCCACATCCACTCTATCTGTGTCCTCTTGTCCTAGACTCCCCCACTATAGGAAACATCCTCTCCACATCCACTCTATCTGTGTCCTCTGGTCCTAGACTTCCCCCACTATAGGAAACATCCTCTCCACATCCATTCAATCTGTGTCCTCTGGTCCTAGACTCCCCCACTATAGCAAACATCCTCTCCACATCCACTCTGTCTGTGTCCTCTGGTCCTAGACTCCCCCACTCTCTGAAACATCCTCTCCACATCCACTCTATCTGTGTCCCCTGGTCCTAGACTACCCCACTATAGGAAACATCCTCTCCACATCCACTCTATCTGTGTCCTCTGGTCCTAGACTCCCCCACTATAGGAAACATCCTCTCCACATCCACTCTATCTGTGTCCTCTGGTCCTAGACTCCCCCACTCTCTGAAACATCCTCTCCACATCCACTCTATCTGTGTCCCCTGGTCCTAGACTACCCCACTATAGGAAACATCCTCTCCACATCCACTCTATCTGTGTCCTCTGGTCCTAGACTCCCCCACTACAGGAAACATCCTCTCCACATCCACTCTATCTGTGTCCTCTGGTCCTAGACTCCCCCACTCTCGGAAACATCCTCTCCACATCAACTCTATCTCTGCCCTCTGGTCCTAGACTTCCCCACTTTCGGAAACATCCTCTCCACATCCACTCTATCTGTGTCTGGTCCTAGACTCCCCCACTATAGGAAACATCCTCTCCACATCCACTCTATCTGTGTCCTCTGGTCCTAGACTTCCCCCACTATAGGAAACATCCTCTCCACATCCACTCAATCTGTGTCCTCTGGTCCTAGACTCCCCCACTATAGCAAACATCCTCTCCACATCCACTCTGTCTGTGTCCTCTGGTCACAGACTCCCCCACTATAGGAAACATCCTCTCCACATCCACTCTATCTGTGTCCTCTGGTCCGAGACTCCCCCACTATAGGAAACATCCTCTCCACATCCACTGTATCTGTGTCCTCTGGTCCTAGACTCCCCCACTATAGGAAACATCCTCTCCACATCCACTCTATCTGTGTCCTCTGGTCCTAGACTCCCCCACTATAGGAAACATCCTCTCCACATCCACTCTATCTGTGTCTGGTCCTAGACTCCCCCACTATAGGAAACATCCTCTCCACATCCACTCTATCTGTGTCCTCTAGTCCTAGACTCCCCCACTATAGGAAACATCCTCTCCACATCCACTCTATCTGTGTCTGGTCCTAGACTCCCCCACTATAGGAAACATCCTCTCCACATCCACTCTATCTGTGTCCTTTGGTCCTAAACTCCCCCACTATAGGAAACATCCTCTCCACATCCACTCTGTCTGTGTCCTCTGGTCCTAGACTCCCCCACTCTCTGAAACATCCTCTCCACATCCACTCTGTCTGTGTCCTCTGGTCCTAGACTTCCCCCACTATAGGAAACATCCTCTCCACATCCACTCAATCTGTGTCCTCTGGTCCTAGACTCCCCCAATATAGCAAACATCCTCTCCACATCCACTCTGTCTGTGTCCTCTGGTCCTAGACTCCCCCACTCTCTGAAACATCCTCTCCACATCCACTCTATCTGTGTCCCCTGGTCCTAGACTACCCCACTATAGGAAACATCCTCTCCACATCCACTCTATCTGTGTCCTCTGGTCCTAGACTCCCCCACTATAGGAAACATCCTCTCCACATCCACTCTATCTGTGTCCTCTGGTCCTAGACTCCCCCCACTATAGGAAACATCCTCTCCACATCCACTCTATCTGTGTCCTCTGGTCCTAGATTCCCCCACTATAGGAAACATCCTCTCCACATTCACTCTATCTGTGTCCTCTGGTCCTAGACTCCCCCACTATAGGAAACATCCTCTCCACATCCACTCTATCTGTGCCCTCTGGTCCTAGACTCCCCCACTCTCTGAAACATCCTCTCCACATCCACTCTATCTGTGTCCCCTGGTCCTAGACTACCCCACTATAGGAAACATCCTCTCCACATCCACTCTATCTGTGTCCTCTGGTCCTAGACTCCCCCACTACAGGAAACATCCTCTCCACATCCACTCTATCTGTGTCCTCTGGTCCTAGACTCCCCCACTCTCGGAAACATCCTCTCCACATCAACTCTATCTCTGCCCTCTGGTCCTAGACTTCCCCACTTTCGGAAACATCCTCTCCACATCCACTCTATCTGTGTCTGGTCCTAGACTCCCCCACTATAGGAAACATCCTCTCCACATCCACTCTATCTGTGTCCTCTGGTCCTAGACTTCCCCCACTATAGGAAACATCCTCTCCACATCCACTCAATCTGTGTCCTCTGGTCCTAGACTCCCCCACTATAGCAAACATCCTCTCCACATCCACTCTGTCTGTGTCCTCTGGTCCTAGACTCCCGCACTATAGGAAACATCCTCTCCACATCCACTCTATCTGTGTCCTCTGGTTCTAGACTCCCCCACTATAGGAAACATCCTCTCCACATCCACTCTATTTGTGTCTGGTCATAGACTCCCCCTCTATAGGAAACATCCTCTCCACATCCACTCTATCTGTGTCTGGTCCTAGACTCCCCCACTATGGGAAACATCCTCTCCACATCCACTCTATCTGTGTCTGGTCCTAGACTCCCCCTCTATAGGAAACATCCTCTCCACATCCACTCTATCTGTGTCCTCTGGTCCTAGACTCCCCCACTACAGGAAACATCCTCTCCACATCCACTCTATCTGTGTCCTCTGGTCCTAGACTCCCACACTATCGGAAACATTCTCTCCACATCCACTCTATCTGTGTCCTCTGGTCCTAGACTTCCCCCACTATAGGAAACATCCTCTCCACATCCACTCAATCTGTGTCCTCTGGTCCTAGACTCCCCCACTATAGCAAACATCCTCTCCACATCCACTCTATCTGTGTCCTCTGGTCCGAGACTCCCCCACTATAGGAAACATCCTCTCCACATCCACTGTATCAGTGTCCTCTGGTCCTAGACTCCCCCACTATAGGAAACATCCTCTCCACATCCACTCTATCTGTGTCCTCTGGTCCTAGACTCCCCCACTATAGGAAACATCCTCTCCACATCCACTCTATCTGTGTCTGGTCCTAGACTCCCCCACTATAGGAAACATCCTCTCCACATCCACTCTATCTGTGTCCTTTGGTCCTAAACTCCCCCACTATAGGAAACATCCTCTCCACATCCACTCTATCTGTGTCCTCTTGTCCTAGACTCCCCCTCTATAGGAAACATCCTCTCCACATCCACTCTATCTGTGTCCTCTGGTCCTAGACTTCCCCCACTATAGGAAACATCCTCTCCACATCCACTCAATCTGTGTCCTCTGGTCCTAGACTCCCCCACTATAGCAAACATCCTCTCCACATCCACTCTGTCTGTGTCCTCTGGTCCTAGACTCCCCCACTCTCTGAAACATCCTCTCCACATCCACTCTATCTGTGTCCCCTGGTCCTAGACTACCCCACTATAGGAAACATCCTCTCCACATCCACTCTATCTGTGTCCTCTGGTCCTAGACTCCCCCACTACAGGAAACATCCTCTCCACATCCACTCTATCTGTGTCCTCTGGTCCTAGACTCCCCCACTCTCGGAAACATCCTCTCCACATCAACTCTATCTCTGCCCTCTGGTCCTAGACTTCCCCACTTTCGGAAACATCCTCTCCACATCCACTCTATCTGTGTCTGGTCCTAGACTCCCCCACTATAGGAAACATCCTCTCCACATCCACTCTATCTGTGTCCTCTGGTCCTAGACTTCCCCCACTATAGGAAACATCCTCTCCACATCCACTCAATCTGTGTCCTCTGGTCCTAGACTCCCCCACTATAGCAAACATCCTCTCCACATCCACTCTGTCTGTGTCCTCTGGTCACAGACTCCCCCACTATAGGAAACATCCTCTCCACATCCACTCTATCTGTGTCCTCTGGTCCGAGACTCCCCCACTATAGGAAACATCCTCTCCACATCCACTGTATCTGTGTCCTCTGGTCCTAGACTCCCCCACTATAGGAAACATCCTCTCCACATCCACTCTATCTGTGTCCTCTGGTCCTAGACTCCCCCACTATAGGAAACATCCTCTCCACATCCACTCTATCTGTGTCTGGTCCTAGACTCCCCCACTATAGGAAACATCCTCTCCACATCCACTCTATCTGTGTCTGGTCCTAGACTCCCCCACTATAGGAAACATCCTCTCCACATCCACTCTATCTGTGTCCTTTGGTCCTAAACTCCCCCACTATAGGAAACATCCTCTCCACATCCACTCTGTCTGTGTCCTCTGGTCCTAGACTCCCCCACTCTCTGAAACATCCTCTCCACATCCACTCTGTCTGTGTCTTCTGGTCCTAGACTTCCCCCACTATAGGAAACATCCTCTCCACATCCACTCAATCTGTGTCCTCTGGTCCTAGACTCCCCCACTCTCTGAAACATCCTCTCCACATCCACTCTATCTGTGTCCCCTGGTCCTAGACTACCCCACTATAGGAAACATCCTCTCCACATCCACTCTATCTGTGTCCTCTGGTCCTAGACTCCCCCACTATAGGAAACATCCTCTCCACATCCACTCTATCTGTGTCCTCTGGTCCTAGACTCCCCCCACTATAGGAAACATCCTCTCCACATCCACTCTATCTGTGTCCTCTGGTCCTAGATTCCCCCACTATAGGAAACATCCTCTCCACATTCACTCTATCTGTGTCCTCTGGTCCTAGACTCCCCCACTATAGGAAACATCCTCTCCACATCAACTCTATCTGTGCCCTCTGGTCCTAGACTCCCCCACTCTCTGAAACATCCTCTCCACATCCACTCTATCTGTGTCCCCTGGTCCTAGACTACCCCACTATAGGAAACATCCTCTCCACATCCACTCTATCTGTGTCCTCTGGTCCTAGACTCCCCCACTACAGGAAACATCCTCTCCACATCCACTCTATCTGTGTCCTCTGGTCCTAGACTCCCCCACTCTCGGAAACATCCTCTCCACATCAACTCTATCTCTGCCCTCTGGTCCTAGACTTCCCCACTTTCGGAAACATCCTCTCCACATCCACTCTATCTGTGTCTGGTCCTAGACTCCCCCACTATAGGAAACATCCTCTCCACATCCACTCTATCTGTGTCCTCTGGTCCTAGACTTCCCCCACTATAGGAAACATCCTCTCCACATCCACTCAATCTGTGTCCTCTGGTCCTAGACTCCCCCACTATAGCAAACATCCTCTCCACATCCACTCTGTCTGTGTCCTCTGGTCACAGACTCCCCCACTATAGGAAACATCCTCTCCACATCCACTCTATCTGTGTCCTCTGGTCCTAGACTCCCCCACTATAGGAAACATCCTCTCCACATCCACTCTATCTGTGTCCTCTGGTCCTAGACTCCCCCACTATAGGAAACATCCTCTCCACATCCACTCTCTCTGTGTCCTCTGGTCCTAGACTCCCCCACTTTCGGAAACATCCTCTCCACATCCACTCTATCTGTGTCTGGTCCTAGACTCACCCACTATAGGAAACATCCACTCCACATTCACTCTATCTGTGTCCTCTGGTCCTAGACTCCCCCACTATAGGAAACATCCTCTCCACATCCACTCTATCTGTGCCCTCTGGTCCTAGACTCCCCCACTTTCAGAAACATCCTCTCCACATCCACTCTATCTGTGTCCTCTGGTCCTAGATTCCCCCACTATAGGAAACATCCTCTCCACATTCACTCTATCTGTGTCCTCTGGTCCTAGACTCCCCCACTATAGGAAACATCCTCTCCACATCCACTCTATCTGTGCCCTCTGGTCCTAGACTCCCCCACTATAGGAAACATCCTCTCCACATCCACTCTATCTGTGTCCTCTGGTCCTAGACTCCCCCACTCTCTGAAACATCCTCTCCACATCCACTCTATCTGTGTCCCCTGGTCCTAGACTCCCCCACTATAGGAAACATCCTCTCCACATCCACTCTATCTGTGTCCTCTGGTCCTAAACTCCCCCACTACAGGAAACATCCTCTCCACATCCACTCTATCTGTGTCCTCTGGTCCTAGACTCCCCCACTCTCGGAAACATCCTCTCCACATCAACTCTATCTCTGCCCTCTGGTCCTAGACTCCCCCACTTTCGGAAACATCCTCTCCACATCCACTCTATTTGTGCCCTCTGGTCCTAGACTCCCCCACTCTCGGAAACATCCTCTCCAAATCCACTCTATCTGTGTCCTCTGGTCCTAGACTCCCCCACTTTCGGAAACATCCTCTCCACATCCTCTCTATCTGTGTCTGGTCCTAGACTCCCCCACTATAGGAAACATCCTCTCCACATTCACTCTATCTGTGTCCTCTTGTCCTAGACTCCCCCACTATAGGAAACATCCTCTCCACATCCACTCTATCTGTGTCCTCTGGTCCTAGACTCTCCCACTATAGGAAACATCCTCTCCACATCCACTCTATCTGTGTCCTTTGGTCCTAGACTCCCCCACTATAGGAACCATCCTCTCCACATCCACTCTATCTGTGTCCTCTGGTCCTAGACTCCCCCACTATAGGAAACATCCTCTCCCCATCCACTATATCTGTGTCCTCTGGTCCTAGACACCCCCACTATAGGAAACATCCTCTCCACATCCACTCTATCTGTGTCCTCTGGTCCCAGACTCCCCCACTATAGGAAACATCCTCTCCACATCCACACTATCTGTGTCCTCTGGTCCTAGACTCCCCCACTATAGCAAACATCCTCTCCACATCCACTCTATCTGTGTCCTCTGGTCCGAGACTCCCCCACTATAGGAAACATCCTCTCCACATCCACTGTATCAGTGTCCTCTGGTCCTAGACTCCCCCACTATAGGAAACATCCTCTCCACATCCACTCTATCTGTGTCCTTTGGTCCTAAACTCCCCCACTATAGGAAACATCCTCTCCACATCCACTCTATCTGTGTCCTCTTGTCCTAGACTCCCCCTCTATAGGAAACATCCTCTCCACATCCACTCTATCTGTGTCCTCTGGTCCTAGACTTCCCCCACTATAGGAAACATCCTCTCCACATCCACTCAATCTGTGTCCTCTGGTCCTAGACTCCCCCACTATAGCAAACATCCTCTCCACATCCACTCTGTCTGTGTCCTCTGGTCCTAGACTCCCCCACTCTCTGAAACATCCTCTCCACATCCACTCTATCTGTGTCCCCTGGTCCTAGACTACCCCACTATTGGAAACATCCTCTCCACATCCACTCTATCTGTGTCCTCTGGTCCTAGACTCCCCCACTATAGGAAACATCCTCTCCACATCCACTCTATCTGTGTCCTCTGGTCCTAGACTCCCCCACTCTCTGAAACATCCTCTCCACATCCACTCTATCTGTGTCCCCTGGTCCTAGACTACCCCACTATAGGAAACATCCTCTCCACATCCACTCTATCTGTGTCCTCTGGTCCTAGACTCCCCCACTACAGGAAACATCCTCTCCACATCCACTCTATCTGTGTCCTCTGGTCCTAGACTCCCCCACTCTCGGAAACATCCTCTCCACATCCACTCTATCTGTGTCCTCTGGTCCTAGACTTCCCCCACTATAGGAAACATCCTCTCCACATCCACTCAATCTGTGTCCTCTGGTCCTAGACTCCCCCACTATAGCAAACATCCTCTCCACATCCACTCTGTCTGTGTCCTCTGGTCACAGACTCCCCCACTATAGGAAACATCCTCTCCACATCCACTCTATCTGTGTCCTCTGGTCCGAGACTCCCCCACTATAGGAAACATCCTCTCCACATCCACTGTATCTGTGTCCTCTGGTCCTAGACTCCCCCACTATAGGAAACATCCTCTCCACATCCACTCTATCTGTGTCCTCTGGTCCTAGACTCCCCCACTATAGGAAACATCCTCTCCACATCCACTCTATCTGTGTCTGGTCCTAGACTCCCCCACTATAGGAAACATCCTCTCCACATCCACTCTATCTGTGTCCTCTAGTCCTAGACTCCCCCACTATAGGAAACATCCTCTCCACATCCACTCTATCTGTGTCTGGTCCTAGACTCCCCCACTATAGGAAACATCCTCTCCACATCCACTCTATCTGTGTCCTTTGGTCCTAAACTCCCCCACTATAGGAAACATCCTCTCCACATCCACTCTGTCTGTGTCCTCTGGTCCTAGACTCCCCCACTCTCTGAAACATCCTCTCCACATCCACTCTGTCTGTGTCCTCTGGTCCTAGACTTCCCCCACTATAGGAAACATCCTCTCCACATCCACTCAATCTGTGTCCTCTGGTCCTAGACTCCCCCACTCTCTGAAACATCCTCTCCACATCCACTCTATCTGTGTCCCCTGGTCCTAGACTACCCCACTATAGGAAACATCCTCTCCACATCCACTCTATCTGTGTCCTCTGGTCCTAGACTCCCCCACTATAGGAAACATCCTCTCCACATCCACTCTATCTGTGTCCTCTGGTCCTAGACTCCCCCCACTATAGGAAACATCCTCTCCACATCCACTCTATCTGTGTCCTCTGGTCCTAGATTCCCCCACTATAGGAAACATCCTCTCCACATTCACTCTATCTGTGTCCTCTGGTCCTAGACTCCCCCACTATAGGAAACATCCTCTCCACATCCACTCTATCTGTGCCCTCTGGTCCTAGACTCCCCCACTCTCTGAAACATCCTCTCCACATCCACTCTATCTGTGTCCCCTGGTCCTAGACTACCCCACTATAGGAAACATCCTCTCCACATCCACTCTATCTGTGTCCTCTGGTCCTAGACTCCCCCACTACAGGAAACATCCTCTCCACATCCACTCTATCTGTGTCCTCTGGTCCTAGACTCCCCCACTCTCGGAAACATCCTCTCCACATCAACTCTATCTCTGCCCTCTGGTCCTAGACTTCCCCACTTTCGGAAACATCCTCTCCACATCCACTCTATCTGTGTCTGGTCCTAGACTCCCCCACTATAGGAAACATCCTCTCCACATCCACTCTATCTGTGTCCTCTGGTCCTAGACTTCCCCCACTATAGGAAACATCCTCTCCACATCCACTCAATCTGTGTCCTCTGGTCCTAGACTCCCCCACTATAGCAAACATCCTCTCCACATCCACTCTGTCTGTGTCCTCTGGTCACAGACTCCCCCACTATAGGAAACATCCTCTCCACATCCACTCTATCTGTGTCCTCTGGTCCTAGACTCCCCCACTATAGGAAACATCCTCTCCACATCCACTCTATCTGTGTCCTCTGGTCCTAGACTCCCCCACTATAGGAAACATCCTCTCCACATCCACTCTCTCTGTGTCCTCTGGTCCTAGACTCCCCCACTTTCGGAAACATCCTCTCCACATCCACTCTATCTGTGTCTGGTCCTAGACTCACCCACTATAGGAAACATCCACTCCACATTCACTCTATCTGTGTCCTCTGGTCCTAGACTCCCCCACTATAGGAAACATCCTCTCCACATCCACTCTATCTGTGCCCTCTGGTCCTAGACTCCCCCACTTTCAGAAACATCCTCTCCACATCCACTCTATCTGTGTCCTCTGGTCCTAGATTCCCCCACTATAGGAAACATCCTCTCCACATTCACTCTATCTGTGTCCTCTGGTCCTAGACTCCCCCACTATAGGAAACATCCTCTCCACATCCACTCTATCTGTGCCCTCTGGTCCTAGACTCCCCCACTATAGGAAACATCCTCTCCACATCCACTCTATCTGTGTCCTCTGGTCCTAGACTCCCCCACTCTCTGAAACATCCTCTCCACATCCACTCTATCTGTGTCCCCTGGTCCTAGACTCCCCCACTATAGGAAACATCCTCTCCACATCCACTCTATCTGTGTCCTCTGGTCCTAGACTCCCCCACTACAGGAAACATCCTCTCCACATCCACTCTATCTGTGTCCTCTGGTCCTAGACTCCCCCACTCTCGGAAACATCCTCTCCACATCAACTCTATCTCTGCCCTCTGGTCCTAGACTCCCCCACTTTCGGAAACATCCTCTCCACATCCACTCTATTTGTGCCCTCTGGTCCTAGACTCCCCCACTCTCGGAAACATCCTCTCCAAATCCACTCTATCTGTGTCCTCTGGTCCTAGACTCCCCCACTTTCGGAAACATCCTCTCCACATCCTCTCTATCTGTGTCTGGTCCTAGACTCCCCCACTATAGGAAACATCCTCTCCACATTCACTCTATCTGTGTCCTCTTGTCCTAGACTCCCCCACTATAGGAAACATCCTCTCCACATCCACACTATCTGTGTCCTCTGGTCCTAGACTCTCCCACTATAGGAAACATCCTCTCCACATCCACTCTATCTGTGTCCTTTGGTCCTAGACTCCCCCACTATAGGAACCATCCTCTCCACATCCACTCTATCTGTGTCCTCTGGTCCTAGACTCCCCCACTATAGGAAACATCCTCTCCCCATCCACTATATCTGTGTCCTCTGGTCCTAGACACCCCCACTATAGGAAACATCCTCTCCACATCCACTCTATCTGTGTCCTCTGGTCCCAGACTCCCCCACTATAGGAAACATCCTCTCCACATCCACACTATCTGTGTCCTCTGGTCCCAGACTCCCCCACTATAGGAAACATCCTCTCCCCATCCACTATATCTGTGTCCTCTGGTCCTAGATTCCCCCATTATAGGAAACATCCTCTCCACATCCACTCTTATCTGTGTCCTCTGGTCCGAGACTCCCCCACTGTAGGAAACATCCTCTCCACATCCACTCTATCTGTGTCCTCTGGTTCTGGACTCCCCCACTATAGGAAACATCCACTCTATCTGTGTCCTCTGGTCCCAGACTCCCCCACTATAGGAAACATCCTCTCCACATCCACTCTATCTGTGTCCTCTGGTCCTAGACACCCCCCACTATAGGAAACATCCTCTCCACATTCACTGTATCTGTGTCCTCTGATCCTAGACTCCCCCACTATAGGAAACATCCTCTCCACGTCCACTCTATCTGTGTCCTCTGGTCCTAGACTCCCCCACTATAGGAAACATCCTCTCCACATCCACTCTATCTGTGTCCTCTGGTCCCAGACTCCCCCACTATAGGAAACATCCTCTCCACATCCACACTATCTGTGTCCTCTGGTCCCAGACTCCCCCACTATAGGAATCATCCTCTCCCCATCCACTGTATCTGTGTCCTCTAGTCCTAGACTCCCCCATTATAGGAAACATCCTCTCCACATCCACTCTTATCTGTGTCCTCTGGTCCGAGACTCCCCCACTGTAGGAAACATCCTCTCCACATCCACTCTATCTGTGTCCTCTGGTCCTGGACTCCCCCACTATAGGAAACATCCACTCTATCTGTGTCCTCTGGTCCCAGACTCCCCCACTATAGGAAACATCCTCTCCGCATCCACTCTATCTGTGTCCTCTGGTCCTAGACACCCCCCACTATAGGAAACATCCTCTCCACATCCACTCTATCCTAGGCCTTTGAATATTTGAAATGTTTCAGTGAGGTCCCCCCATTTCAGTGAGAAACACTCCTCGTACGTTAACCCTTTCCTTCCCGCGATCCGCCTCTGGACCTTTCCTGAGATCAGGGGCCCAGAACTGGTTGACGTGTTCTTGGTTGGTTAGGGCGTGGAATGTGGTTGAGGACAATAAATCAGCCGCGATGGAAAGGCGGAGCAGACTCAATGGGCCAAATGGCCTGATTATGTCTTGTGGTCTTGAACTGGACGCTGTGAGACGGAATGGGACCCCAGTGTCTGCGTTTTGGAGCCTCCCCCGTTCTGACCGCTCTCCCCCTCGGCTCCCTCCCGCAGATGCTGGTCCTGTGCGGCAGCGGCCGCCCGAGTGTCGGAGCACAGCCCGCCGGTGCTGCGTCTGGCCCGTGTGCGCTGGCTGCTGGTCGCCGGGAACCTGAGGTTGTACTGGCTGGATTCGCGCTCGCCCAGGGAGCATGTCTGATCCCTGGGACTGTCTGTGGAGGAATTAAAATCCGCTGCTGTGCCTGGTGGGAGTGACCGTGGACCCCCGGACCCTCAACCCGCCTCCCCGACACCGCTCACCGCAGTGCCGAGACCTCCCCAGCTCTCCGTTCCCCTCTCCCCACCCACAACGAGTGCTGTTCGTTCTCCCATCACATATCACAGCCCACAACCGGATCGCACCCTCTCCCACACTCATCCAACTCTCTCTGCCCCCCCTCCCTTCGCCCGCCCCCTCTCTCCCTCCACCCGCGCCCCCTCTCTCCCTTCGCCCGCCCCTCTCCCCTCCACCCGCGCCCCCTCTGTCCCTCACCCGCGCCCCCTCTGTCCCTCCGCGCGCCCCCTCTCCCCTTCGCCCGCGCCCCCTCTGTCCCTCCGCCCGCGCCCCCTCTCCACCCGCCCCCTCTGTCCGTCCGCCCGCGCCCCCTCTCCCCTTCGCCCGCCCCCTGTCCCTCACCCGCGCCCCCTCTCCCCTTCGCCCACCCCGTCTCCCCTCCGCCCGAGCCCCCTCTCTCCCTTCGCCCGCGCGCTCCCTCTCCTTCCCCTCTCCCCTCCCTCCAGCCTCACCACCTCCTCTCCCCCCCCCCCCCCCACACACACACTCCTGTCAAACCCTCTCAAGCTGCTAATCGAGAGAGAAATTAATCTGCCAGTAATCCCGAGGGGAGAGGGCGGGCGGTGTAACCTTGGCTCGCCCCGTGTCAGCCATTCCTCGGGGGTGGTGGGAATTAGCGGGCCGAGAAGGGGCGACCCGGCCCCCGAATCCACGACGCGGACACGGGTGGGAGTGTCATCGTTTTATTAAACGCAACGCCGCCTTGCAAACCCGAGCAGCGTTTCGAGTTCGTGGAAATTTCAGAATCACGGAGAGTTTGTTTGATCCCCGCAGAATCAATACACTTGCACCTGGGGAAAGGGGGCGCGGGGACAGCGGGCGGGGGTCTCCACAATGCGGAGCGCCGCGCCGTCGGAGAGTCCCACAGTCCGCATGGGTGGAGCGGCGAGGAGGGAGCACCGCGCGGTCGGAGAGGGAGCGCTGCGTTGGCGGAGGTGCTAACCTCTCTCCGAGATTTGAAACGAAGCCAAGCCCTCTCCCCTCTGAGGTATATCAGTCATCCCCCCCCTCCCTCCCTCCCTCCGCAATTGTAGAGGGTCAGATGTTGTTCCCCCAGTCCATACCGGCCGCTACCACATGGCAGCCCGTCACCTCGGCTACTGTGGGAACTCTTTCTCCACAAACGCTGTCCGCGTTCCTCCTGCAGTTTGCGCGCGTGGCGGGTCTCCTCTGGTTTGCTGCTGGGATCTTGCTGTGCATCCTTTCGCCCGCGGGCTGGAGGGGCGACCCCCGACCCCCTCCCGCTCCCCGGAAGGAGGACGGTGGTGGGGATTGTCCTGTCACCGCCCTGCGCACGACGGCGGAGAGACCGCGCTCGGAGGACGGTGCCGTGCGCAGTCGCAGCCCTGATCCACCGGGACATTCCCGGCCTGGACACTCTGCGACTGTCCTCCCTGGAGGCAAAGGGGCCGAGCGAGTGTTTCCCAAAACCTCGAGCGGCGCAGATACGGTGGACCGTCTCCGTCCCTTTCCCCGAGGTCCGTTCCCCATGTTCCGTGTCGCATTGACGTGGGCGATCACGGTCTTTCCAGGACCGTAACTGTCCTTGGCAAATTTATCCACAGAAATGCTTCGCCTCTTTCCGGGCAGCGTCTTTACAAGACGGGCGACCCCAGCCATTATAAATACTCTTCAAAGATTGTCTGCCTGGGGTCGTTGGTAGCAGAACCAGGACTTGTGATCTGCACCGGCTGCCCCCACCCCCAGGCTTCACGAGGGGAGGGGAGAGGGGGCTGAACGGGTGCTACACCTTGCCCGAGGGTGACCTGCCGGCTAGCGGCGGGAAGGGGCGTCACCCCACCTCCCGGATCTGAAAGCAGAGGGCACAGGTGGGAGGGGAGAGATTTAAAAGGGGTACCCGGGGTGCGGGCAACGTTACCACCCTGACAGCGTACGGAACGAGCTGCCCGTGGAGGTGGCTGGGGCAGGTACAATCTTAACTCTTGGACGGGTGCCACGGGTCGGGCTAGCATGGACGAGTTGGGCCGAATGGCTGGTTTTCGCGCTGCACCGGGGATCTTGCTGCGCCCGCAGGAGAGGCCTGGGTCTGTCTGGTCGCTGAGGAGGGGTGGTGGAGTGTGGGGGTGAGGGTGAGGGGGAGAGTGGGCGGTGCCGCTCCGGAGCGGGGAGGGTTCTCTCTCTCTCCCCCCGCCGCCTCACAGCTGCTTGCTGAGTTTGCGGACCTGCCGCTCGCGGGCCTCGAAGGCCATCTTGGTGTCCAGCAGCTCGCCCACCGCCTTCTTCACGTCCTCCAGCTCCCGCTCCAGGCGCTCGCAGCGCTGCAGCAGCCGCCCGTGCTCGGCCCGCAGCCCGTCCACCGCCTGCCGGCTCTCCTCCGCCTGGCGCCGGCACTCCGCCTTGGTCTGCTCCGCCTCCCGCTGAAGGCTCTCCACTTGAGCCTTGGACATCCCGGCGCCGCTTCACTCGCGCCCTCTGCGCCGAACACTATCTCCCCCCCACACACACACACACTTTCTTCTCTTCTTCTCTCCCTCTTTCCCTTTCCCCCCCCCCTTTCACTTTCTTTCTCGCCTACCCCTCTCTTCCAACTTGCCCTGCTCCTCCCCGCTCCCCTGACCACCGAGCGGATCGCCGGCCGGGCAAAGGCGGGAGAGGTTCGTCCAGAGTCGGCCAGGGAGTCCGGGCGGTGAGCTGGGTTTATAAACGGCTCCCTAATCTCGGGATTAACGCTCTGCCTGTAACTCCCTGCATCGGGATTTTGTTTTCTTGCGCTAAATTCTAATCCGCCTCCTCTGATGAACCTTGGCGGTTTTGCGGTTTAAGTGCGTCAGCTTTTCAATGTCAGAGGAGATTGGGGAGCAAGATGAGAACGCCCCCCCCCCAACACCCAGGCTGAGCTGCTTGTCGGGCCCAGACCCCGCAATCTTCTCCG